>NC_048895.1:55000409-55008318 GCF_011077185.1 Oxyura jamaicensis
CTACCCACACCCCACCCCAGTCCACAGCAAACAGGAAGGTGACACGACTGGGCCAGGACGACAGTGAGCGCTGCATCAGGACGCCAGCATACGGACGGCCTTGGTGAGACGCTCGAGACCCTCGGGCACAGAGGCAGGGGGAGCCCGGGGTCACAGGGGGATGCCGCTCCGCTTGTTCCTTCTCTTAGTAAACGAAGACACACACAGCCATGGGACCAAACTACGGGACACGTAAGCGATCCCCAACACACACCCCACCGCCATCTCACAGCATGCCAGGTGACATGGCTCGCCTACGATGGGCATCTCCTGCTTGTCAGGGAGACCTCAGATGGACAGCCTTTGAGGGAGGCTGGGAGAGCCTCGCTCACGGATCCAGGGGCTGACCCTGGCAACGGGCTGGGGCTGCTCTTTTGGATCATTTTCCTTTCTCTCCCCATCGCAGAGCCCCGAGCACACCAACGCCTGCCACTGTCCTTGCCCTCCTCCGCCCAATCCCTCCGCGGCCACGGACCTGAAGGCTGGGGCAGCTTGCTTCAACCACAGCCACCGAGGAGCACGAAGCACACAAGGACCCCGTCCCTACAAGACCACCAACGGGCCCCGCGGCTAGGGACAGAGAGCTCGGCTCACCTCCGCGCCACCCCACCCCTCTCTCAGACCTTGCTCTAATAAAGTTCTCTTTTGCAACCTCATCGCCTGCTTTCTCCTGCCCTTCTTGGGGAAACCTCGGGGGGCTTTGCCTTTTGCAGAAGGAGCGAGTGCACCAGGCACCGCTTCTTCAGACGCTGGCATCAAGAGACTTCCAAAGCACATTCAGTGTCCGAATCTAAGAGCAGAGTCTGCAGGCGTGGCTCTGGAAACCAGGGTGCGCCCTCTTTCTCCAAGGGACCGCACGCGTACACGGAAGGAACAACATTTAACACAAAAACCTCGTCTGCTGGGATGGAACTGCTTGAGGAGATTCCCCTTCCTGACATGCGCTCCGCACCCAACGTGCCACCGCTGGGGGGCTGCCCCGCGGCTGGGAATCAAAGAGAATCAGCTCACTTTAGGCCACCTTCTTCCTAGCCAGCTTGCCTACCTCCTGCTTACAAACCTGTGTTCTGCCTCCGCGTACACAAGGGCAGATCTTACTTGGGATACAGCTGTAGATCCCAGAGCGGTTTCAAGTGCCAGATTAAACTTGGTAACGTCCTCCACAAAGATTACAGATCAAGAAAAGACACTATTTCCAAATGGCCGTGTCATGGCAATGAAAGAATTGAAATAAGATTCTTGTGCTTTGATGTGCATTGTCACCAGGTAAGAGAAAAAGAGGGATGCTCTCTACAACCTAACTGTGTCATTTGGGAGCTAGTCCGTTGCTTACCTGAAGGTCTGCTCCGAAGATTCTCCTGTCTCTACCTGTCTACGTACGTATCTTAGGTTACATGAGCTTAGGTGCCATTATAATAGGGTTTCCTATGGAAACTCCCTACTCCGATGGCATTCATCTATTCCTAGGGTATTCTATTAGAACAAGCACCTTCACATGAGGCAAGCGTCTTGATTCCCAGGCGTAAGGGGAATTGGATCTTCTCTGTAACCCAGGTGGAAATGGAAACCAGCTTGATTTTGGTGCACCTCTACTGAAAAGGTAAAAAACGGTGTGAATAACTTGGATGTGCCCTAACTCCTGACATATCAATGTTAATAACGATTTACTGGAAATGAACAATCCGACTCTGCAATATTTTCTACTCTCCGCAAATGCCGCATTCACTTCCTGATTTATCTTCCTGACTCTCCTGGGTCTGGCTGGGATGTTGCCTTTCCCTGCAGCAGCCCACACAGTGCCGCGCTCTGCACTTGCACCTAGAACAGCAGTGGCATCACACCCGTGCTGTGTCTGCTGCTGAGCAGTGCTGGCACAGCATCAGGACTCTCTCTGACCCTCCTAGGGGGTGGGCCAGAAAGTGAGAAAGAAACATCACCAGGGCAGCTGACCTCAACCAACCAAAGGGATATTCCATACCATGCGATGTCACACTCAGCAATAAAAGGTGGAGAAAGGAAGAAGAGGGGAGGGGTGGGCTCTCGTTGCAAAAACGTCTCTCCTCCTCCCAAACACCGGCTACGTGCGTTGAGGCCCTGCTTCAAGGACGTGGTCAAGCATCGCTCGTTTGTGGGAAGCAGAGAGAATTTCTTTCCTCTGCTCTTCCACATAGCCTTGACTTGGTTTGTTTTGTTTATTCCCTTTCCCCCTCCCTTTTCCCCTTTCCCTATTTTCCCTTTAGTTAAATACTTTAATTGATAATAACCTTTCTTTAATCATTATTTTTTTTTCCTTTAATTAAATTATCCTTATCACAACCCGTGAGCTGTTCTTTCCTTTACTTCTTCCCCTCCTCATCGAAGGAGGGGCAGTGAGAGAGCGGTTGTGGTGATCAGCTGCCTAGCCACGGTAAAACCACCACAGTCCTTTTTGGCGCCCAATGTGGGGCTCGAAGAGTTGAGACAACAAGAGCATTGATTAAAACTCTTACAACTAACACACTTAGTTGTTAGTCACCACGTGCAGTGTCCTGTTAACATTGGCTTGTGTGATCACGTCTCATGCAATCCGTGTCATTCTCCTTTCTCCTCCGTGTCCGATCCGAGAATGTGCTACAATCTGTGTCCGTTTTCTTTAACTCGCTGTGCTGCCAAGCACTGGCCTTGAGTTTAATCTGGCATTCAGGCTCTGCACCGTTACCGTTTGGGTCTCATGGAAACTATCCTTTAGAGAACAGTCAGAATTACGCTGCCTTCCTTTCCTCATCTGGAAGCCAGGTTATGAATTATATCAGGAATGGTACCGCCGCCTCCTTCTTTCACAGGGCGCTAACTACAGCAGGTTTTGAGGATCTGGAACATCCGCGTGTAACCCATATATCGCTATTTCTAATTCTGCATAACGGGTCTCCTCTTCTCCCTAAGATTAGGCGACTGTTTAGAAAGCTTACCCGTGAATCTGTCCCAAAACAGTCCTGTGGCAGCTGGCAAGGTGTGTGGGAGGATATGGGCAGGTACCCGTCACGGGTGTCTCCCCCAGTCGTTTTGAACTTCACCCCTGAACAAGTGCAAAATCCAAAAAACCTGACAGAATGTTTGAGAGCCGTATGTGTGCCCTGACCCTGACAATGCCGGAGAACGACAGCTTGCAGCATTGTGCTGCATCCTGGCTTACTCCTACCAAACGCTGTTTAACATCATCCAGCACCTTGAAGAGAGGGAGGAAGGCTCTGATCTGATGACCAGATAGCACATGCTGTGGCTGACCCAGAGGACCAACCCACTATGGTGTCAGTCGCCCCCACAGTCAAGTCAGAACAATGGAAACGGAAGCCAGCTCCTTTGGAAAGGGAAGAAGCCTCTCCTAAGAAGGAGGGAGAAGGGGAAGAGGCAGGCACCTCTAAAGCAGAGCCATCACAAAAACAGCAGGAAGAAGAGATGGAAATCATAAACCAAGCAGAAACCACTCGATCCCCATCCCTGAGCGAGCTGCGAGAAATACAAAAGGATTACGGTCGACACCCAGGTGAACACATCCTCACCTGGCTGCTTCCATGCTGGGACGCTGGGGCCAATAGCCAACAACTAGAAAGCAATGAAGCCAAGCAGCTGGGATCCCCCTCTAGAGAAACGGTAATTGACAAAGCAACTCGGAGAGGGCCTCCAGTTCTCAGCCTCTGGAGGCGACTCCTGGCAGCTGTGAAAGAAAGGTACCCCCATAAGGAAGACATTGTGTATCAAGTAGGCAAGTGGGCCACTGTGGATAAAGGTCTCCAGCATCTGCGGGAACTAGCTGTGCTGGAGATGATTTGTAGTGATCTGGACAACGCCCAGACACCTAAAGATCCCAGTGAAGTCCAGTGCACAACACCCCTGTGGCGTAAATTGGTGCGGAGTGCACCATCATCACATGCCAGTACGCTGGCAATATTTAACTGGGATGAGGGGATGGGACCAACAGTGTATAACCTGGCCTGACAGCTTCAGAAAGACGAAGACAATCTCTCTGCTCCGCTATGGGGCTGTGTCTCAGCTGTGGAGAAACTGTCCCAGAGACTTGACCACCTCGTAGAACGAGCATACCCCTCCTCATCCAGACGGAGTGATAGTTCCACCACTAAGAATCGGTATTTTCCTGCTCGAGAGAGAGAGTACCCAGGCACACCACGTGGCACCTCGTGCTTTTATCTGCGAGACCACGGGGAAGATAGGAGGAAATGGGATGGTGTACCTACTTCAACCCTAGCTGCTCGGCTACGTGAACTGAAAGGAAATACAGCAGCAAGAAGAGGGGCTCCTAAGGAAAACGCTGCTCCAGTTTCGGTTGGGCAGTTCTCCAGAGGCAGTAGAAGAGCTGACGTTATTCTTGACCCTGCTGAAGGGACCTCTGCTTCTCATTTGCAAGAATTAAGTGGCAGACGCTCCAACCAGGACTAGAGGGGCCCTGCCTCTGGCCAGGCAGAGGAGAGGGATAACCGCATTTCTTGGACTGCGTGGATCCCATGGCCTGGCACACTGGAACCACAAGAATACAAAGCTCTAGTGGACACGGGCGCACAATGTACCTTAATGCCATCAGGCTGCCAAGGGACAGAACCCATCTGCATCTCTGCAGTGACAGGGGCATCCCAACAGCTAACTGGATTGGAAGCTGAAGGGAGTCTAACTGGGAAGGAGTGGCAAAAGCATCCCATCCTGACTGGCCCAGAGGCTCCATGCATCCTTGGCACAGACTACCTCAAGAGAGGGTACTTCAAGGATCCAAAAGGGTACCGGCGGGCTTTTGGCATAGCTGCTTCGAGCACAGAGAAGATTAGGCAGCTGTCTACCCTGCCTGGCCTTTCAGAAGACCCTTCCCTTGTACGATTGCTGAAGGTTGAACAACAGCAGGTACCAATCGCTACCACAACGGTGCACCGACGGCAATATCGCACCAGCCGAGACTCCCTGATTCCCATCCACGAGTTGGTTCATCGGCTGGAGAGTCAAGGAGTGATCAGCAAGACTCGCTCACCCTTTAATAGTCCTACATGGCCAGTGCCAAAGCCTAACGGCGAGTGGAGGCTAACGGTGGACTATGGCGGCCTGAACAAAGTCACGCCACCGCCGAGTGCTGCAGTGCCGGACATGCTAGAACTTCAGGACGATCCGGAATCAAAGGCAGCCAAGTGGTACGCCACGACTGACATCGCTAATGCATTCTTTCCATCCCTCTGGCAGCAGCACGCAGGCCGCAGTTTGCTTTCACTTGCAGGGGCATCCAACACACCTGGAATCCACTGCCCCAGGGGCGGAAACACAGCCCTACCGTCTGCCATGGACTGACCCAGCCTGCGCTGGAGCGGGGGGGAGCTCCTGAACACCTGCAGTACATCGACGACATCCTCGTGTGGGGCAACACAGCAGAAGAAGAAGTTTTTGAGAAAGGGAAGAAACTAATCCAAATTCTCCTGAAAGCTGGCTTTGCATTAAACAGGAGAAGGTCAAGGGACCTGCACAGGAAATCCAGGTCCTGGGGGTGACACGGCAGGATGCACGTCGCCATATTCCGATGGATGTGATCAACAAAATAACGGCAATGTCTCCGCCAACCAGCAAAAAGGAAACGCAAGCTTTCCCAGGCCTTGGGGGATTCTGGAGAATGCATGTTCCAGGCTATAGCCACCCTGTGAGTCCTCTGTATCGAGTGACTCAAAAGAGAAACTATTTCGAGTGGGGCCCCGAGCAACAACAGGCCTTTGAGCAAATCAAACAAGAAGTAGCTCGTGCAGTAAGCCCTTGGGCCTGTCCGTACCAGACCAGCTGTGCAAAACTGGGGAGCATGGCAGAAAACCCCAGAAGAAACTCGAGGTCAACCTCTGCATTTCTGGAGCCGGGGCGATCGAGGATCAGAAGCCAATTACACCCCAACTGAAAAAGAGATACTAACGGCACATGAGGGTGTTTGAGCTGCTTCACAAGTTGTGCCTACAGCTGTGCACAGCTCCTCTTGGCCCCACGGCTACCTGTGTTACACCGGATGTTCAAAGGCAAAATCCCCACTACACACCATGCGACTGACGCTACGTGGAGTAAGTGGGTAGCGTTAATTACACAGCGGGCTCAAATGGGGAAACCCAGACGTGCAGGAATCCTGGAAGAGATCATGGACTGGCCGGAAGGCAGAGATTTCAGAGTGCCAACAGAAGAGATAACCCGTGCTGAAGAGGCACCACCACATCATGAGTTGCCAGAAGACAGAAAGCAGTAGGTGTTGTTCACTGACGCATCCTGCCGTGTGGTAGGGGGCCCTCGGAAATGGGAAGCTGCTGTGTGGAGTCCCACACAACGAGTTCCGGAGGCCATGGAAGGGGAAGGCAAGGCGAGACAGGATGCAGAAGTAAAAGCCATGCAACTAGCCCTAGAGATCGCCCAAAGAGAAAAATGGCCAGTACTGGATCTCTACACTGACTCAAGGATGCTGGCAAACGCTCTGTGGGGGTGGCTGCAGCAATGCAAACGGAGCAACTGGCAGCGCAGAGGTAAAGCTCTCTGGGCTGCTATCCTGGGGCAAGATATTGCTGCCCAGGTAGAAAACCTGGCAGATGAAGACCAAATCGTCAACAGTTCTTACGGACGTTTTCCGAGAAAGACCTACACAATGAACAGATGTACCTACCTATCAACCTCTTAAGGAACAAGGAACAACGGGGATGAGGATACTTAAATGCTAAAGTATGGGGGACCTGAGAGTGACACAAATGTTACGGAATAAGGGCTGGAGGTCGTACTGGGTCTGGCTGGGATGTTAACTTTCCCTGCAGCGGCCCATACAGTGCTTAATCATTATATGCTGTTCTTTCCTTTACTTCTTCCCCTCATCTGAGGAGGGGCAGTGAGAGAGCGGTTGTGGTGTTCAGCTGCTTAGCACGGTAAAACCACCACACTGACTTGCAGGCAAGAGAGAGATTTCTCCTCTGCTCCTAACAGCAGGCTGCTGCAAATAGCACCACAGCCTACTGATTTAGAATATCAGAGGGAGTCACAGCGGTCACTGGGCATCTCTCGGACCTCGACAGCGAAAGGGACACGGTCTTGACTTCCACTCTGAAAACTTTCTCCGCTCCTTCTTGTGTCAGGAAACGGAGCCCTGCTTCAGGAACCGCGCCAGGCAGCTGTATGTGAAGCACTCTTCAGTAGCTCTTCCAGAGAAACTGCCGGGGTTCCAAAGGAGCACTGGCTCTCTAGAAGCCTGTCTGTGGAAACGCCTTATGGAAAGCAGGGGGGGTGGTTCATCCAGGCCATCAGGGCCCAGTACGCCCCCAGTGAGGCACTGCCCATGTCACAGCGGGCACGGGGTGCCCCATGTCACAAAGGGGCAGGGACGGCCTTGGCCCCGGAACGTTGGCCCAGCGGCCACACAGGCCTGCGATGCCTGCCGTGCTGACAGGGAGGCTGCTCAGCTCCTGCGGCTCCAGCCTCAGCTCCTCACAGAAACTCAACCAGAGGAACTCAGCTCCTCTCTCCTCAGGCCCTCACCCCAAATGGCTCTCATCGCCCTACACGACACTGACCAAGCTAAACCACCGCACGCTCCTGGCCTCTCCTTCCCAGCACTGGGACGGACAATTGTCCACGCCCTACAAAACAGGTAAGATCGCCCCACCCCAGTCCACAGCAAGCAGGAAGGTGACACGACCGGGCCAGGACGACAGTGAGCGCTGCATCAGGACGCCAGGATAAGGACGGCCTTGGTGAGACACTCAAAACCCTCGGGCACAGGCAGGGGATGCCCCTGGTCAGAGCGATGCTGCTCTGTTGGGGGCTTCTTCTCTTTCACCCAGAACCACACAGCAATGCGAACTCAGCTGGAAGGAAGAGCTGCCAACGCTCT
>NC_048895.1:55308328-55419592 GCF_011077185.1 Oxyura jamaicensis
ATTTGTCCTCCTCACTCAGGAGCAAAGTCCTCAGTTTTAATTCTGACTCAGGATTTTAATTGACAGCTGACAGAGTCAGGTGCTCATCAGTCCCAGCCGAGCACATGCTACTCATGCTCTCTCAACGATGAAAGTTGATGATACTTTCCATTGTGAAGCAGGGACTAGAAAGAGAAACTAAATCTGGACCTGAACAAGTGAGCACTATGGAGGCAATATCATTAGCAGTTACACCAGGCTAAGCCTTCTTTCTAGGCTCCCACAGTAACAATTTTCTCCCCCTCCTAGAAGGAAAAAAATCCTGTGCATTGCTTGGTAAAATCCTGAGACCTCATCTGCTTCAGCAGAGAGATGCATTTCTCAGCTCACAGACTAAGCGTTACCTAATGCTGAAACCAGGTTTCAAAAACAAGAACACAACCCAGCCAAGATGTATTACTTAACAGTGTGCAGCGTGGTTCGGTGATCTTAGGCAGCACTGCCTTCCTTCAAGGTCAATTGAGTGATTATGGGATTTACAGTGCGCATAAAGCTCTTCGGACAGAGTGCCAAACAAGAATGACACTGATACAGGAGTCTTCAATGGTCATCAAGAAGATTTATTCTCAAGAAGTCCTGGTTTATCACTGTATTTTATTTTTTTAATTCATTTTTAGGTGCGTGTGTGGACAGAGGAGGATGGTCATGTGGGCTGAGGAAGAACAGAAGACTCAACTCCCCCCTGTGCCCTTTAAGAAAGCTAAGAAATTCTTTAAGTACTAGCTAACATTAACAGTTAACACCCTTGGTTTCTCTGCAGCAGCTAGAGAACAAACTGACCTCAGAAATGCTTATTCAGCTCATACAGTAATTTGGGTTTTTGGCACAATTGTGAGTTCTTTCTCTTACAATTTCAGCCGTCTGTGAACTACTCCCTACTTTTACTATTAATAGAATCCTTCACCTTCCTTTTGCAGCCATGGCTGGGACTTTGCACACATGGTAAATATAAACTTCTTTACTTTTTGCACGAGATTATACACCTCCTGGTACCGAGTACACTAAATACCGTATCATCTGATGCACTGCAATTTGTGCTTACAAGGAAAGGCAAAAATCTTATTACTGACTAAATGTAAAGCTATCCATAAGCTAAGAGTATTTTAATTACTTGTGAGAACTTATGGTTATGATTTTTTAAATTTCAGTATGATTATAGCAATCTGATGAGAAGAAATTGAAGATAAAATATACGTGCAGTTAGAAGATACACAGTCAAGAACAAATTGGGAAGATCTGGGAAGTACCAATAATTACTATTATTTGCATTTTTACTGAATTCCTGTTGCTACACTCATCTCTTGACAAGCTTCTTGAATTGTAACGCCAAGAAGTGCTCACAGACAGCAAAAGGCTTGGCAAAAGACTTGCATGCAGTCTTCCGTTCATTTTCAGAATGCATGTAAATTCAACAGCAAACAGGTACGGAGGACTTGTCTAACCACTTAATACCAAGCAAACACTAGCACATTAATAATAACACAGGACTGGGAAAAACCTTTTGAGTCATCAGTTCCAGTTCTGCACTCCTACATGCAGGAACACTTAAACATACCCTTGTCAGACTCCATCTTTAAGAGCATTAAATCTTGGAAGAGTCTCCTAATAAGACCAAGGGAGAGGGGAGGGAGATGACAGGTGAAGGAAAAGCAACCAAAAACTTAACTGGTCTAGTGTTTAAGAGTCTCCTAAACCACAAGTCTTGCTTAAAGCAGTTCTTCCTTTTCTTTGGCATTTAAAACCTTTATTTTAAAGGTGAGTGCAGGTAACTTAATTCTACCAGGCTAAACTAGCCCAGCATTCTTTTTGTGAGGAGGCTTTCTGCTTCCAGTCATCCCCAAAGCCTTTTGTAGGTTCTGCTTTGAATTTGTATTTTCTGGACAAGGATGAAAATGGTAATTTATCTTCTATGAAAGCTACCACTAGCACCTTCTATTAAAGCTTTCCATTAGAGAAACCCCTCCAACTATAGGTCAATGGACAAGACAGCCATTCTTTCAATGGCCAATCCACACCCTTTTAGCCCATATAGTGAGGGACCTTCTTCCACCCTTCCAAGTTTAACCATTGATATGTGACTTTTATTAACTTAGGGCCTTTACATCCCTTTATAAGGTAGCCCTCTGCATCACCAATACCACCACCACGGCATTGACAGATTTCACTAAGTATGCTTGGCTTTCTGAACACAGGCTGGTAGTAAACGTATCAGAAAAGGGTACCTCTCGGTATTATTCACATGTATGCTCTTTAGCACCAGACACTATTAAATTGCATTTACTGCTGTCTTCTCTTTAGTGTTATACACATGCACACAAGTTTGTGTGACACTACACTAAATATTCTGCTGCAAAGCTGACTTTGTTTCTTCTAAGGCTTCTTTTCCTAAGAGATTTTCTAAGAAAAAATCCACCTTCAAAAACAGTAACAGAGAATGCCAATAGGTCAGATCAAATTAACAGGTCTATAGAACAGAGATCACATTTCCTTCTCCTCCTGTAAGTAACGTTCATTAGTCCGCAGCCCTGCGATTCTATTTATTTGATTGGTTTGCAAAAGGATATAATTCAGCTAAAACACCATCTATATAATGAGTGAAACAGAAATAAACTGGAATCATATTGATATAGGAAAAATGCAGTGAGCACATAGGCACTCTAGTAATGAGCAGATATATGAGGCTGATCAAATAAGTTTATTGAGCATTTCACTTGTTTTCAGATAACAAAGCAAGATGTGGACAAGATGACATCTCCTGTACTTTTGTATGCAATAATTCACCATTTGCAAAACCTAATGAACTACGGTACAAATTAGATGGAAATTAAGCATCTGAACTGCTGATTACCTCCCAGTTAAAAACCCTTATGAACTGGGAACCAGAAGTTATACATATAATAGCTTACCTCAGATATCTTGTTGTTACATAACTGCTATACGTAGCAGAATGCCTCTGTTAAATTATACACTAACACTTGCCTTTATTAAAAAAAAGTTATTTTCTGGAAGGTTGCTAAGATTTCTTTTGAGCACTGTAGACGTGCATCAGATCCAACTACTTACAACTAAACGCTACCACTGTGAAAGACTAAATTCCAATCATGATCTGTAAGTTTCTTAGTGCAAAATTTGTGAAAATAAAAGCTTTATACAAAGGTTTACCTTAGTTTTCTTAGGGGTAGGGAGAAGACAATTGACAAAACTTTGCTTCTTGCTAAGAAATAAAAATTTTAAGATGGCAACTGATGACTAGCTTGTCAAACTATACCCACATCAACATGAGATCTGCCAAACAACATTGTATTTACTTATGCCAAGCTGACAAGACACATGCAAACAGTTTTAAGTTGCAAGCATTTAGTACCCATCTATTCAACCTACCAGAAACTAAAACCGCCTCCCTGTGTTTCCACAGAGTTCATACTATCATTCCTCACACATGCCAAAGGCTGTTATGCTCTCTAAGCAGAATTCTGCCTTCAGAGTGACATCTTTACATCCTTTCCACGGCACCCTTCAAAATGTCAGGAATCCTTTTAGCTGTACTGATAGCAAACAAGGTGGGTTGGACGGTCACAAATTCACTATCTCAGTCTGAAGCAGTCAAATTAAATTGTTGTATTAAAATAATCGTGGCAAAATTCCCCTTTTCTGTTTCCAGTCCAGTAGCAGTTAGCCCCACTGAACAGAGAGGATTAAATGCAGATTGCAAAAAAAAAGCGCTTACGCTATACAAACTATTGACAAAGAGTCTCCTCCATGAATTCCAGCCACCAGGTCACATCTCAGAAATTATCTGGGCTTACAATATTCACCTTTGTTATTCCCTGGTGAGTCAGCCAACAAACAAACAAACATTACCATCTGTGAAGGAATAAGAGCATACCCAGACCAGATAAAATGGGCTCTTTTTCTTTTTTAAGAGATTAAAGATTTTTTCCACACTTATCCACAGCTTCCAGTACAACTTAGTCCTAAACTAAATTGTGCTTTTCAAGAACGCACCCTGGAATTAGCAAGTGACTGATAATACCAGGAGAGATCATCCACACACAAACACGAAGTATTATGTCCCGTGCTTCGTAAATTTCCTATTTTCTCCCTCACCTGCATAAGGGCCCTTGCAATATACTGTTATATGCTGCAATACGTCATCTCCTATTGCCTAAATATATCCAGAGAGACAGAAGATTTAGCATTTCGTAAGAAGACTGGGTACATTATTATTTTTTTTGGAAGTTACAGGAACTACAGCACAAGGTAATTCAGGCACTCCCGTTTGGGGAAAAAGTAAGTTGAACCAAGTTTAGTGCTATGGTGGTAGAACACCCATTGCTTATGACCATAAAGATAAGCTTGCTTACTCCCATTCCGCAGGGCGTAGCTAGTAATCACGTTACTCCTTTACTGCACTGCATTTTAAGAGGCACTGCCTCTGTTGTAAACAGAGGGCAACAACAAGCTGCTCTGATTATGGTCTCCGGGGTTCAGAAGCACGTCTGCCCCGGCGAACACCCACAGCTCTGCGTTAGGCGGGTAGCCCCGCCAGAGAATTACTGCTTCTAACTGGCGGAGCGTGGCAGGCGTTCAGGACAAAACACAACAAAAAACACTAGCTAACCTCGGGGGGAGGTAGCTTAAAAAAAAAAAAAAAAAAAAGAAAAAATAAAAAAAAAAAAAACAAGTTTGAAGACAGATAAGTCTGTTCAATTAAAAAAAGTTACTTGTTTTTGCCTTCCTTTTTTAATAATGACTAGTAGAGACTACCTAGCAACAGGCCCCCCAGTAGCACCGCGGCAAAAGGCATTAATACGCTGGAATTTAGCTTTTAATCGCCAAGATGCTGAGTTTCCCCTACGCTTTCCGATGCACGTTTCGCGCAGACAAACGCACTCCGATAGCGAATGGACACCAGGGCAGTTCTGCCATCCCGGACAAGCGGAGAAGCCCCAAACCTCTCCGTCTGAGAGCCCCTGGCGGGGGCTGCACACCCCCGAGGAGGCAGGAGGGCAGCGGCGAAGGGCTCCGTGTCGTTCCGGACCGCGCCCCCCGCTCCCCGTTAAGCCGCCGCGGTGCTCCCGGTGCCTAAAGCTTACCGGCTTCGGCATTTTCAGCGCTCTCGGTGCTTCCCCGGCTCGAGAGGGACACCACGCTCATGCAGCAGCTGCCGAACACCCTGCGAGGAGGAGGAGGGGTTGAGGATGAAGAGGAGGAAGGAGCCGCTCCCGGCCACGGCGGCAGCGCAGCCCACGAGTGCGACGCCGGCCGCCCGGCGGCGGTTAAGTACGCAGGTGGGGCCGCGGCGGTGACTCACCACCGCCGGCCATTACCCGCCGCTCCCCCAGCGCCCTCCGAGCTGTAGGGCTGGCCCCGCTCCGGTGCCCCACGGCAGAGAAGGGGGGAGAAGAACCCGGCCCCTCCAGGGGATCCCGGCCGCCCCCGGGCCCCCCCCCCCCCCCCCACCCCCCCCCCCTCCCCGTCGAAGCGACGAGCAACAGGTGCCTGCGGGCGGGGTGGCGACGCCGGGCGGCTGCGTTTTGCCCGGCGGCAGCGTTTTGCCCGCCGGGTTGCCGGAGCGGCTCCGTCTCCCCCTCCTCCTCCTCGTTCCCCTCCGTGCCCCTCGCCCGCGGGCGCTGCCTCCCCTCAGCCCCCCGCGGGGAGCCCCCGGCCCCCTGCCCTGCCACAACATGGCCGCCGGGCCGCGCCCCGCCTGCACCTGTGTCCCCACAGTTAGTGTGCTTCCCGAAGTCCAAAATCAGGAGGTGGGATTACTTGAGAACATGACAGGTTTGGGTGTTGAAGCACGTTTTCAGCAAGAAATGAACGTTCGAAAATCCAAGCTCAGAAAGTAGAAAGCAACAGGACTAATTCAGTTGGCCGTTGAGACCAAAAAAAGATTGTGCAACCGGCCTAACAATTCATAGACACGCGAAGATGACACGCAGTCCGTGTCTCTGCCCCTTGTTCCTTCTTCATCCATAAACACGCTCCTGCAGATAAAGTATCGGTGAGGCCTGCGGGAGCTGTGGGCCTCCTGCAGCATCTCCTCGCTTGGCTGGGCCCGAGAGCAGCTGGTATTTACATAGTCATGGGCAACAGCGTGTAGGACGCGGCTCTTCCGCTGTGCCGGCGATGGCATGTAGCTGAGGTTAAGGAAACCATGCAGCCTGCACCCCAGCCGCTGCCTGCAACATCCCCATTTCAGGCGGCCTGCGGCTGTTTGGGGAGAAAAGGCATGGGACGAGAATGGGGAGCTGCAAAGGAAAGTGAGTAACAGCCAGCAAATGGAAATGATACAAGCCAGGGGAGACCCTGAAAGATATCAAGGGCTGGTAAGAAAAAAAGACACCCCTGTGTTTTCAGGTCCTGCATCAGAAAAGATCCAAACGGTGTCCTCACGGTGTCCTCCCTCACAAACTGCTCCAGGCAGCAACTGGAAGTGACACATTCAAATGAAAGAAATGTTACTGCATCAGGTCTGTCAGAGAGAGGGGAGGGGAGCAGAGCTGGAGACTGGCAGAATTTGCGGCCGTGTTCCTTTCCTGCTGCATGATCCCAGGGGATTAGAAGCGGCTTTACTGTCAAAACTGAGCCAGCGGCGTGACAGCTTGTAACAAGCAGGTGAGAAGAAATAGTGTAAGCTAAACAGCTTCTAAGAAAGGTTCATGGGATAAAACATCCTTGGGGAACAGATACGGCCTCCATTTTCAGATGGAACAAATCCACTGAGATGTTCTTCCATCATATTAACTTAATAAAATATGACTTATGAGGATATTTTCTGTACTCTTTTTTTTTTTCTTTTTTTTTTTTTTTTTTTTTTTTTAAGCAATAAGTTGATGCTTATTCAGTAGGATGGATTCAGTAGGGATTTAGTAGGATGGTACTGGACAAGGGGCATGGACCAGACCAGAATATCACTGTTTTGGGTAAACTGCCAAGCACAAGAAACGGCTGTTCCAAGTAAGAAATACTTAAAAGAATCCAGTTTTTGTAGCTTTCACTCAGAAACCTAAGTAGTGTTTTTGGATTATTTTTATTTTTATTTTTTGGGGGGGGGGGATACATGGATGCAAAAGATGCATAGATGAGATATTTTTATTCCTTAGTGTTAACATCCAGATTTTGTCTTTTTTTTTTTTTTTTTTGAAAAAAAGAAAAGCCAAAATATGTTTGTGTCTGCATACCCTAGAAATGGGATTTTGCAGAGATTTAAGGGGAAGCCCATTTTGATCCAGGGAGATTTCCATTCCCCAAATCTTTTCCTGTCTGAAGCTCAGCATGGGCTCGGAAACCATCAACCCGGGGCTCCATATTGGAGTGATGCCTCATTTAAGAGATCCTAATCTCTTCAATGACTTGAATCAGTCAGGTAAGCTTGTTTCCATGTTATTTATGTACCCAAGCTTAACCCCCTGAATTTATATTATGCTTACCATCGCTTCCTAATCACACAGAGGTAGAGGCAAAAGGAATTTAGATGACTAATAATTAAGTGTGGCAACATACAATCTTTAGGTTCCTGTTTGCCACAGCACCTAACCCTGTGCCACTCTCCTACAATCACCTGCAATATATGGGGAAAGATAGATACCTCAATGGTATCCATAACTACCAGCTTACTCAACACCACTCCACCCAAACGCAACCAACAAGAACATGTTGAATGGATACAGGCAGAATTGTCTTCTGTGGAAGGAGCGAGAAACAACTGACAGGTTGAAGCAGATGTTACAGACCCTTAGCTTCCTTCTTGGGCTTTTGCCTTGTGTGAAGTACATTTTCAAACCACCTTGGCTACAGAGCACCAGTGACTTACTAAATCTCAGTTTGGCAGGGTACCAAGGTGTCTCTGTTACAGTAAGAAACTCTCTTCTGTAGCCGATTTTCTCTTCTGTAGCTGATCCCTGATTTTCTTCCTTTACCTTTCACTCCCCACCTCCCCCAAAATGGATGGAAAGGAATATAATGTTATCCCCTTCTTGTCTTTTATATAAAAGTCTATTCATCCTTTGCAGATGCAGTGCAGCCAGTCTAGCTCCTGTTTCCAGAGAGGGGATGAAAGCCCTCTGTTCTCTTGCTTTCTGGAGGGTGTCCTGACAGCACACTGAATTTTTGGAACATGGGCATCACGTATAATACTGACAAGCATTGTCTAAGATTGCTTATGGACTGAATCCCTGTTGGAGTCTGGGTGGGGAAATGCCAGAGCAGTCATGAAATCAACTCCCGTCAAAAAAAGCCTAGGGCAGAAATAGCAATATGAAAAAACATACAAATGTAGAAGCTGGGGGAATTTTCATATGAAAAATCTATGGTTATTTCTAGATGTAGGCATTGGCTAAGCAGGAGAGAGTTTTTATAGCCACCCTAACTACAGCATTTTCTGTCAGATCTCACAGTCAAGCATAAGACCCAAATCAAAATGAAGCCTTTAAGTTACAGGATTAAGAGCCGCTCTGATCCAACACTTAACCTTTATTAAGAGGATAGCATTACTAACAATTTACAGGAATTACTAAAGCAGAGGAGGTGATGAAAGGACCTAGATTGCTCAGCAGGTCAGTAGCAGATCCCAGTTTCTGTTTTCTTCCCTGTAACAGCTCTTGTGCCCTACTGCCCTCTAACCAAACTGCATTTTAAGAACCTAATCAAGCCTGCCTTCCTTTTTTTTTTAAAGAAAGACCCATTTAATTTTGCTGTTCTACTTAAACTTACCATTATAAAGTGGCTTTTGCTTAACAGGTTTGGCGCCAGCCCGGTTTTAGTCAAAATAAAACTTCCTAAGCTTGATCATCCCGGAACTGGGAAATATGGAATCTTGTGTCCTAAAACCACCATTCTTGGTTGCTCATGCAAAATCAGTGGTCTCAACAAGAGGCAGACTTGAACTCCTCCTTTCTACACATAAGAAGCTTTATCCAGGTTTAGAATTTTTGGCAAGGCATGGTTAGAAGAGTTTTGCAGGTGATTTCTTTGCATTTTTACTCCAGGGCTTTTTTATTAACTGGAAATTTAGAGTAGCTAACTCTGTCCTCTTGACAACTCACAGGCACTCAGTATAGCAGGTAAAAGGAAGGGTACCACATTCCAAGCCACTTTATATAAGGAGATTTGCTCTCACCTAGGACAGTCAAGAGGATGATTTTCTTTGTCAATTGCAACAGCTGTGGGAGGAAAAGGAATTGTAATGTATTGACAATAGCTTCTCTTTCATCATGCATGACTGTGAATAGGCAATTTATTCCTCATTACAATTCCTGAAATATTGGCATTAGAATTCCTGAAATGTCACACTTCAGGAAGTGTGGCTAAGGATCTAGTGAGTTCTACTTCTGCCTGAACTGAAAGCTGCTTCCTCATTACCCACACTGAGCTTATTGAAAACCCAACAAATTCAGGTCACCGTGGACCAGCATTTTCTGTCAAAGCACTGTCGACATTCTCCAGGTTTCTTTTGAAGGGGATATACAAGGTAAAAGAGCTCAAAGCTTGTTCCTTGTTTTAGGCTGTTCCTAAATGAGAAGCTTCTGCCAAGTTCATTCAATGCATTTTTCCAGTAAGTGTGGATTCCCACAAGTCCATTTTGTACTAAGAAATGGTGAGGCGAATGCAGGCCTGGAAATAAACCCCGTTAAATTATCTAATAGTTACATGCTGGAAGACCCATATCTTTGCACTGATTTTATTTTCCAGCTGCACCCATAAGTATTTCTTGATACTACATTACCCTCTGGCTGACCATCATGGAGCTGTATGGGGACATGCTAAGTAAAGGCAGCTTTACACATACATGTGATCAGGGAAGGAAAATCTATGGTAATGGTCTCTGTAACTGAAATCCACAGTGAATTATTGATCTTAACAACAAAGATAAACAAACAGAAAAAGTAATGAGAGTTTTCCGAATCTATTGAAGGAGAACAATCACATCACAAAGCATTGTTTAAAAATGTATAAAGTGACAAACGAAATTCATGATGTACTGAATTTGTGGAGATTATACCACACGTGTAAATCCAGCCATGTTTGTCCAAGACTTGAAACAAATGGAAACTAGGGGCAACACAGCTTTTACGTCTCAAAATGAAATAATGATCTTAATGCATACGATAAGAAAGGAAAGAGGAAGGGAGTTCCCCTGGATAGGTAATCTCTATTTTACCTTGATATCTTCCTTTGTGCTTTTATATTTGGAGTCTGATTAAAAGCACAGCTTGGTGCCATATATTGCAAATATTCCCTGCAAGTCTGAACTCTTTCTACAGGGACCAGCTCTTTCACTGTTCTCTCTCTCTCTCTCTCTCTTTTTCTTTTTTAACATCAAAACAGAGATGTATTAAGACAGTGTTGACAAAAAGAGCAGGTCAGATAATGTTGACTAACCTAGTTCATGTGCTTCACAAATGTAACACAGATGTGTGCTTACAGCAGGTGTTAGTAGTAAAAAAGGTGGAGGCTAAAATAGAGCACTCACCGACTGATATATAGAAAAAAAAATAATCTACATACCAGAGGATTTTTTTTTTTTTTTTTTTTACTCCAAATTGTTTTATAATTGTATATACTGCTGGCCTTAAGTTGCTCCTACTGTGGGGATGAGTCTGTAAGAGTTCAAAAATACAAACAATAAGCTATTTCAACTTAACTAAGAGCACCAAAATTCAGAATTTCAGGGCTAAAATAAGCATGCAGAATAAAATTTACAATTAATGGATATGAAGTACATTTTCTTTTCCTGTGATATCGTACTGACTCACAGCTTTTAAGATCAGAAGGACCATGTTGTTTGACTTTCAGCATAAAGTAAGCTGTTGAGTTTCGCCCAGTGATTCTCAAATCAAGCCTATAAAATTAGAAAGGCCTTAAATCTCAGACTCAAGACTGAGTGACAGGGATTCTGACGCCTTTCCAGTTCTCCATGGCTAAATGCTCTTTCAGTATAAGTTGTGGAAGTTGTTTGCATTGACTGGTGCTTGTATTTCTCATTCCACTCCAGAACATGCATTATCAATAATGCAATTTTCAGTTAGATACTGAGCCAGGATAAAACATCTAGCATGGTTCTTGCCTCACCTAAGTCAGTAATACACGTTGTGCCATTTAATGTCTGCTATGACATTTAATGTCTGCTATGACAATGCAAGATTGTTTTCCATCATTTTTTCTAATTTAAACTGGATTAATTGTGTGAGGCAGAGGTTACTAGGTAAAGCTCAGAGGGTCCCAATTGTCACTCTGCCCTATTTTTCCACTCAGGACCATCTCTTTCAGATGGTTTCTCCATATTTTGCCTAGTCTCAAATATTTAAAAGCTGTATACAACAAGACTTCTCCCCTTTGAACATTATATACTAGGTTTACTTTGTAGCATAAGATTGGTTGGCCTTAAAAAAATGAATCAAATAACAAGAGAAATAGATAACAAGTAATATTGGGGTTGCTGTTTATTACTGGTATTACATTGACCTCACTACTCTGCATCACTTGCTTCTGCTGTAGAAGAAAGCATTTCAAAGCAACATTTGCCCCTCTGTACAAAAAGGACATTGAGGCCCTGGAACGTGTCCAGAGAAGGGCTACGAAGCTGGTGCAGGGCCTGGAACACAAGTCCTGTGAGGAGCGGCTGAGGGAGTTGGGGTTGTTTAGTCTGGAGAAGAGGAGGCTGAGGGGAGACCTCATTGCTCTCTACAGCTACCTGAAAGGAAGGTGTGGGGAGCTGGGGGTCAACCTCTTGACACAGATAAGACAGTGATAAGATTAGAGGGAATGGCCTCAAGTTGCACCAGGAGAGGTTGGGGTTGGAAATGAGGAGACATTTTTTCTCAGAAAGAGCAGTCAGGCATTGGAATGGGTTGTCCAGGGAGGTGGTGGAGTCACCGTCCATGGGGATGTTTAAGGAAGGGTTGGACCTGGTGGTTAGGGACATGGTTCAGTGGGCGACATTGGTAGTAGGGTTGGACCAGATGATCTTGAAGGTCTTTACCAACCTTTATGATTCTATGAGTAGGAGCAAAAGCTCTTTCTGCTTCACTCAGACTGCAACTGGCCAAAGGCAATTCAGTCTGCACAGGGAACAACTAATGCAGAATCAGAAGAGAATATAAAGTAGGTTTTCTTGCAGGTAAAGGAAGGCAATTTTGACCTTGGTATATCACGAGTAAGACACTAAGCTGGAGGCTGAAGTACAAGAATCCTTCTGTCTCTTAGGAAATCCTCTGTTTGCTCTGTGATAACACAATAATGTTGAAAACATGCAGGCACTGATAAATACGTAAGACTAAATACAAGGCAGGTATAAGCAGGGTGACATTGCTAAACAAAGCAGAACACTGCTTACTTTCACCAGACCCAAATTCTAACTCTGATATTTTGTAAGGACTTACCTGGACCTCAATTAAATATTCATTCATGGGAAAAAGCTATTTGTGTTTCATAGCAAACAGCTCATATACAATTTACAAATGGATACATATATCCTTAATTAGTTTTCAACAAGCCTGCTAAACAGTAAGGGCAAACTAAATTCATTTTATTTAAAGGCTGCAGATACAGTCACCTTATCTAATCAGTTCCAGCTGCCTTAAGGCCAGTAACTCAGAAACAAAGAGGCTACCAAACCCAGTAACTTCTGTGAGGCCTCACTGGAGGAGAAGGGGATCAGGTTGATTATTGCTCACCTGCTGCACTGAGGCATTCAGGTAACCTGAAACAAAGGGAGTTTTCAGTGCTTCCCAATGACACACCTAGTTTGTGAAGTAATTACCTCTGACGCATGACACAAAAGGTAAACACCAGAGTCTTGTAGCGTGTTGGCTAGCAACTCCTTTAAACACTTCAGAAAATAGTATCATTATGCTACATTTAAAATAGCAGGTGAATTTCACCTGTCTGCAGTAGGTAACTCAGGACCTAGGTACTAATTGAGTACCACTTGGACCTTTGAAATAGAATTGGAGTGCTGCCTAAGATGTAACCAGTATTTCACACAAAGTTGATTTGCTCCTAGGCAAAACAGAGCTCAGCTCTGTGTTTCACTTACTAATGTGTTGATTATCTTTAAAAGGTTGCATGATGAATTGTTTGGTCTCTTTTAATAAAAGACAAAAGTAAGATGAGGGGGGAAAAATCTATTTGATTACACATAGCATGTAACCTTATGATCACCTTTTGTGCCATGATTTCCTCCGCGTGACCTCCCAGCCATTGCTAGCAATGCCTCTGGAGTCAAATTTGCTGGTCCATGGCTCTGTTTTGACCTTCAAGCACTTACAGTGTGGGAGGAGAAGGGCGAGGTGCTACTGGACTCCAGAAACAGGGTGTTGTGTCCCTCTATCTGGTCTCAGTTGAGACTGAGGATCTGCTGACCCCAGAGCTGATGGTCCATGAGCTAATTGGCATGTTTAATTACCCTGCTGTGGTAATAACACTATAGTTGCAGCAATCAAACATGAAGTAGAGTCTGTATCCAAGAAGTTTGTCTGTTTTCCCCAGTGTCATTTGGCCTTGCAGATGTTGCATTGCGTGTCTTAGCACAAACATGTGTCCATTAGAAACCATCGTAGACTTGCCTTGGATTATCTCCAAAGCCAGCTGCACCTTGATCCTTGATCTGAGGAAGACCAGGAGCTCAAGAGCTGGAACATCTTGTAAACGTGTGAAACATGTTGGCCCAAAGGCATGCATACATGGTTATGTCTGGCACTTTCCTGTGAGAAAGTGGGTTGCCTTGTGTTATCCTCCCTGACTGTGGTCTCTCTGCCACTGCAAATGAGGAGTGAGGTCGAAGTACAGTGTCAGCCATAGCTTTTTTTGCAGAGGTCATTTCTAAGGCCAAACACTGTTCTCATGTGGATGTGGTTAATGTAAGGGCTTTGTAGTAGGCCACACCAGGTAACATGGCCTGGTTTTGACACAGCATATTGAAACGCAGACACCCTAGGTGTGACCTTAGTTCAGAGTGTCTGAGTGCTCTGGGCCTGGGGCTGTGAGGTAGCTTCTTGGCTACTGTCTGTGGGAAATTGGTCTTTGAGGCCTGTTGGTGAGAGCCTGCGAGAAGGGCTCAGCCGACTCCAGGCAGACACGGCAGTGCAGGCCTGCGGGGCACTTCTGATGCCCAGCTCGTGGCTGCTCTGCAAGGCAGGGCAGCAACACTGAGAGTGGTGGAAAGACCAACAGTGACCTAGGTTCACTTCATCTGCCTTATGCTATGAGACAAAATGCCAAATGGCCCTTAGATACGACAACAAAACTGGGTGTGCATGTGCAGCTGATTCACGGGGTGGAGTAAGAGCTGGATGTGCTCGCGAGGAATGCCACCCGTCCTTACGTGGGGACCCCTCTCACAGGAGGTGTGTCTGGGAGGGGTTGGAGGTGTCCTGGAGACCTGCGGATAAGGTTCCCCAGAAAAGCAACGTGGACAGGACTAACAAACCCTCCATCCTGGTCATCACTCAGCACTTCACCCAAGCTCTTTCTCTCCGACTGCAACCACCTCCAGCAATGCAGTATTTTTTCCAGTTATGTTCAAAGCGATAGCAACTCTCCTGATCCTTTAGGAGACTGTCCCATAAGTGAGCAATGTCACAGCAAGGAACGCTTTTCTATTGTATTACCCTTGCTGACATCTATGTGCTCTTTCCTTGTGTTGCTCTCCACCCTCCACCCCTATTGCCTGAAACAACTGCTCACTCATCACTGTAGTGGGTTTAGCCGTGCTGTATGGGTCCGCAGAGATAAGGAACAGTGTTCTTTAGATAACAGCACAGACTCTTGCACAAAGTTCTTTCTTGTCTCAGAGTTCAGTCTTCACCCTTGTTTTTAAAAAAGAAGCAAAACAACAAAATCCTTCTGGAGCGGAATTATGTTAAAATGGAGCATGCAGAATTGTTAGTGCAGTGCTTAGGACTTCTGAAATAGTGCTGTTTCAAGTAAGATTATGCCGACCATTTCCCCACAGTAGCTTGTGTGTAGTATTTGAAACGATCTCTTTTTCTGGTCTCCAAGCAGCAATTAAGTATTGTGTTTCAAATGCCACTGCACAGCTATGGTAGGTAAATAATGGCTTAAATAAGAAGCAAGAAAAAGTTTTGTTTGCTTTTGCAGGTGTTAAATTTCAGCAGAACAATCTAACTCAAACAAAGCCCTAAACAAAAGTTACTGGCATTGCTGACTGAGTTTCATGTTAGCTGAGACAAATAATCAAAAATCTCCTGGCTCTAAAATCTCTAACCACTAATTTTTACCAGAGCTGTAAAATTCTGAGATTGAAGTTTTTAATTTCAGGTATAACATTTTTCTTCAAATTGTTAATGCATAGGACAAAAAATTGCAGCAACTACATGTGCTTAAGCAATGTATTTCTCTAATATGTATCCTTGAAGAACCCAATAAAGCTTGCACTGACAAGCATATTGCAGGATTGAAATGTGAATTTAGCTTATTTTCTTGTTCTTCTAGTAACCTGGGTATTCCTCTCTTGCAAAGAAATGCAATGCTATGTATTCAGCTCCCAGACAGATTCAAATTCAGCCTGTAAGCAATCTCAGAACATTAGGAAAGAGGTGATTGAATCATTTTTAGACCCAGTAAATAATTCCATAGAACCCATTTATGACAAACTCTGGTGTAGTGAAACTGCTTGCAGAAAAGAAAATGAAAGCTGGAGCTGTTTCAATGCAAGTGAGCAATGATTGTAGGTGAACCCCTTCCCAAAGGACTCAAACTTGAAGTCCTGCCTCAATGTCAAAGCCCTTCAGAGTCAAGACCAGGACTGTAACCGAGAGGTCTTGTGGAGAAAATTCCATGACTTCAGTACAGGCTCCCATTGTAATTCTTAATTGGTTACTTTAGATTGCTCTCTCAGACAACCCTTGTTAATGTGAAATGATAACCTTGGACTGTGTTCATGGTTTAAGCATTATCCAAAGACCTGCATGCAGCATACAGGGACAAAGTCAGAAATTCTTTTGCACATGTGCGAGGTCAGAATCAGACCAATTCTGTCAGTCTGAGCATAGGATGACAGCAATCCACCTGTTTATGGGCCTTATCAAATACTAAGTTAAGAGATTGTGCATGACAATCCAAAGGTAGTAAGAGTTTACAGGCCTGATGCTGCTTTTAGTCATGGTGCTATTGCCTGATTTCTTCTGCAATCTTATTTAAGCACAAGTAGAGGTGGAAGGGCTGAGCTGTCAGTTCTTTGGAAAACTAAGATGACATGAATGGAACAAATTAGGGCTTCAGCAATAATAAAAATCTGCGGTAATTGGGGGATTTTGAAGCGATGCTGGTCAGAACTGTTGTCTTGTTAGTTTTAAGCTCAAGCTAAATTGTCCTGGAATGAGAGGGGAGAAATTATTTAAAATAACAGCTTTGTTTCCTTTTTTTCCTTTTAATCTGATCTTCAACATAATGACTTTTATTTATTTATTTATTTACAGTGTGTTCTGTTGTATATACATTAAATACTTCTGGTATTTATGTGCATAGACTCCTTTTTTGGGAAGGTTTGTTAGATGGTGTTTGGTGGCAGTGCTCATGGGAGGGAGGTCAGCCAGATTTGGCTCACACCTAAGTAAAAACAGGGAGAGAGAAGGTAAATATAAGCCTACTATTTGAATTATTGAAGTTTCTCCTTTTCCCTACTTCCAGGTTCATTATGTACACAAGATTTCCAGCTTGGAGCTATGCTCCTCAGCACCCGCATGCTGCTTCCTGGGGCCCTCAAAAGCCTGGCTGCTCGGCTCTGCTCCACAGCTGGTTTTGCAACCTGCAACCCAAAGCTGCTTTTTCTCTAGTTGCTTGCCCAGTGCCCGCACTGTTTCCAGTCACAGCCTGTCAATGGTGCTCTTCAAGCCACCCCGCCGTGCAGCTCTTCTTGCCTCTTCCCATGCCTCCTTGACCCCTCGCTCCTCACCCCAGCCGGGAGCTGCACCGAGGGCCTCTGTTCACACCCCAGGCAAGGAGGGGCAGGAGGTATGGTGGAGCGAGGCATGGAACAATCCTTGTTCCCAAGAAGGAAGTAGGGTGTTGCTCATCCTGAGTTTGCTTTAAACACTCTCTCACTGGAGGATAGATGGCAACCAGGAAGGAGGTTTGCCAGGTGAGGATTGCTTAGAATTACCCACGAAGGCCCTGCCACAACGGCCCGGTTGGACGAAGAGTTTTGTTCTGTGTAAGCAGTTAATAAAACCCTTGCCATAAACAGGGTGAGTTCCCAGCACAGACTGGTGCAGGACGCTTGAGGACTTTCACTGTCACAAGCATATGGGGCAGCACTGGCAAGAGAGACAAAAAGGGCCTGCTACAGCAACCAGTAAACATTATGTTATCCTAGCAGCATAACAAGGTGGTTTTACTATTCTTCTTGTTTTGTTTTTCATTAATAATTGATACCCAATTAATACGGCAGTGAGCAGAATGTACCCCCCGGTATATCCATAAAGGAAGTAATTTATGGCCTGCTTTACAAGAGTGCTGTGTAAACACTTGAGTTGTGTTAAGTACTGCATTTCTATGGGAGTACTGGCACAGTCAGGTGAGCAAACACAAGACTTTGGAGAAAACCAAGTGCTTTTGGTCCAGCCCAAGCTCTGCTACCACCTATGGCCACGTGACAGTAAAGCAACTTTGTCAACGACGAAATCAAGGAACTGGCAATGATCACAACATCGCTTAAATGCAATTTTTCTCTTATTTCTACATGAATTCTGCTTCATGTAGCTTGAATGCAGCATACGAGAGACCCTGGTCTTACTCCAAAAGTCTCATGAATTTCAGTCAGTCAGGATCAGGCCCAGGATGGGCAACTGAAAGCAAAAGAATGAGGAAGGAAACGCAGGGGGTCGTGACTACTTCCCAACATTAGACTGATTTCTTACAAGCATCTTAAAATATTCTTCAAAATTTGGAAGTATTTAGAAATACATAATTGCACAAACCCCATATTGTCCTGTCATATTTGCCACTGTGTGAAAGGCAGATTTTCCTCTATTCTTGTTCCCTAAATCATAGAGCAAGTTTCAAATTTCATTATTCTTTGTTGTTGTTGTTGTTTCTCCACAGGAGTAACACTGCTTGACTAATCCATATGGGAACAGCAGACAGACAACTTCTAGTGACTGTGATCTTCAGTAAAAACTGAAAATTTCTTTATACTGTCTGCACATCGTAAGTCTCTGTGGCATACAAACTGCCCTGTTTTCTTGCAGGCATAGGAGTTTCTCTGATATTTACTCTCTATCCTCCCACATTCCGGTGCAATTCCTTTCCTTAATGAGCATGCATACAAAATGACCTCTGTGTTCTCTTCTACAAAATTGCACGCCGTTTCCCTGAACTCTGGAGCTCACATTTTCATGATAAAAGGTGCAATTATTTTCCTATGCAGCAACGCTCACAACAAGCAACAAGACTGGCTTTGCAAACAGATTTTCAGACTCTCATTAGGTTGCCAAGAATTCGTTCACTGTGGTAAGAAACCTTTGTGTGTGACAAATTCCCTTAATTTAAGTGCCCCTTACAATAGTCTTTTAAAAGAGCCACCTTCTGAATGCAAAGACAGAGACTACTACTCAGTCTGCCCTTCCTGTGCATTACAAATTGTATATTAATGAGGCAGGTAGAATGTGATTTTATGCATTTGATTATGAATGTGTGAACAATTGTAACCTAAAATTATCACCCTTCATGACTAAAACATCATTCCCTAACTTTCCTCAATTACAAGCTGTTCCTTAACAGTTACAGTTAACTCTCTGCCATTCTGGGGTTTCAGAAAACTAAGCTGTGCACTGCACTGGTGGCCAAGGCACTGGCAAGACACGAACTGGATCTACGTAATTTTTCAACACTACTCACAGGCAGATATAATAGCTGCAGTAGATGAGTTTCTCAGTGAGTGTAAAACTTCACTGGCATTCTTTGGCAATGCCTTTGTCTTGTGGTAGTGGTAAAACTTAGCTGCAGTAACCTACAATTATGATATTTAAGAGATAAAAAACGAATCAACGCTTCCATTAGCAATGCGGTTTCATTTTAATGCTGGGGAATTACCTGCATTTTACTTTTGGCACAGGTCCTGATTTAATTCCCAGTAAAGTCAATGAGAGCCTTGAAAATCTAAGTTTGCTTCAGTTATAGGGGATAAGCCCAACAGTCAAAGTTTATTTTCCAAATACCATCAGACGTGCTCAGCTTGAGCAGGCACTTGATATAGTTAGCCTGAAGGCTGTAAAATCTTCATCCAAGTAAAAACTTTTTTGAGATCTCAGTTGACGGATGGTTTTCTAAGTTGATAATAAAGTCTTGATTTTCTTTTTAAACTGTGGTTAATTGAAGCATTTGGGAGGTGTGGATCATTCCAAAACCACTCCTTGAGGAACAAGACTGAAGTTATGTTGCATACTCAGGAACATTAATGTCAATGAATCTGGACTTTCCAGTCAATGGAAATTGTCTTAAAATTAAGACTATTGTTAATCAGGAACCTACTTTTATTTTTGTTTGAATAAAGCAGCTTAAGACACATGGCATGGGTAGAGTTAACCAGATAAGAGGGAGATCATGTGAAAACTACAAAATTTACTTTCTGCTCCATCTCAAACTTTTTCCAAGTAAAGACAATTTAGCACTGAGCTTTATTAAAAAGTTCACTGTGGGCATGTCCCCAGTTATACTAAAATTCTTGAAAGGACTCCCATATGTTTCAACTGATTTTTAATGAAGCTTTGAATGTGAGAGGCAAGAGATCCCAAATTTTATTGTCTAGATGTGATTATTAGTGATGGAAGCGCTCAGCTCTGTGAAGTGCTGTCTAAAATTTTATAGTACACTGTTTTATATGGCTTGGTAGTGGTACAGATGTGACAGCCTGGGAAACCCCATGGTATAGAATACGGAAATTTCTGAAGGAACTGCCTTCCGAAAGAAGAAAACTTCATTTTAATCAATGGATGGGCAGATGCTGGGAATAATGCATTTCTCTGTCCTTCTTTCAGCATGCATACTTCATATGTAAATACAAATAAAGCATGACACAGCTCTAAATGTGTGTTTAAAAGACGCATAACCAGGATTGTTCTCTAGAACTATCAAATGACCAGTAGCAAATGCTGTGCTTTAAACAATTAAAGACTTTAGAGAATAATTAGTTGTTGTTGTTGTTGTTGTTTTTTACACCATAACAGAAATAGGCTCTGAAACCCTGTGACAGAAGTTGGATAAACAGAAACAGGTTCTGCAAAGTTTATATATGTTGTAACACCACTTGCCAAAAACATGGTCTAAATCAGGAAATGGTGTGAACTGAACCAGTCAAAGTCCAATTAATATTCTACTATAGCTTTCAGTACACAAGACTGTAAAAAAGACTTTCTTCCCTATCTTTCTTCCCTTTGTTCCCTTTGTGCTAAGCACGTGGTAGGTCTATCTATCCCCTGGCAGATGCCCTCCGGGATTCTTTTGGCGCAGGCTCCAGATTAACACAGATCTTGCCTGCACAGACAAATTCCTCTGGGAGATGAAGCGTTTATACATATAAGTATCATGAGGCCACACCAGTATGCTGTTGGATTTTGAACCTGTTTGACTACCAGAAGCAGCCCTGGCTGTAGAAATCGGGATTTCCCACAACACCCATCTGCAAATAGCTTGACTGCTGCAACCTCTTGATTACTACATCCAAGGACTCCAGGGATGGTGATTTCCACAAGATTTAAGGGAGGCAATTATCACTGCTTGGTGAGCCTTGTGCTAGGTTTGTCAAGCTAATACTTGCAGTTGGGCCTTTCTGAGTGCTGCCGTAGTTGATAAGAGCTTGATCAACTGGAGAATAATCCACACCCATGTAAGAATACCATGCAATTATATCTCACCTGTCATCCCAGAATGGGGTGGCACACAGCTCTTACTGTTGAGCTCTCCGACCACACAAAATGGCAATCTTAGTCTTTCATCTTTCCCAGGGAAGTTTTCTGACCTTAGTATCAGATGCATACCGATATACGAGCAGACCTGCTGGAGACAAGAGGGACTGCAGCTACTGAAAACATCCCAACCATAATCACAAACTGTTTCTATAAATACAGAGTATGAAAATAACACATCTTTTATCTGCCAGGTGTTCTGGAGGCTATTTTTGAGTGGCGCCGAGTTCTGGTAACACACTTAACCCATGTGGTAAATGTTCTCAGGAAGGTTGTGATATATGCCAAAAATAAACCTCCAGTGCCCTAAGCCATAAGATGCTGTGCCATCCTGTCATAGAGGAGTGGGGTAAGTCTGAGTGCTCCTATCTGGAGACCAACATCAGCAAAGCTTCATCAACTTAGGGCTGTGCATATGTACATCTAGAGATGGACATGGCGGGGACACTTCTGCAGGTTCATTTCAGCAGCGTCAGAGGTCTGCAGAAGCACATACGTGTGGCACGTCTGTCACAACACTGCTGTAAGCCTTGGGAACTTGCTCCCTGGGGGCACCACAGCACGCCTTCATGGCTAGATCGACACCTAAAGCAGCTGTGGAAGCAGCAGGTGCCCTCACAGTCATGCCCAGAGCCCCACTTCTCAGGGGGATGCCTTCTACCCCTTCCCCGCTACAAGGGCATCGACGGACAGGCGACAGCAGCATCCCGAGGCAGCCCTCGGTGGGCGCTGCCTCCTCAGCCCCGTGCCCGCCCTGGCGGGAGCCTCCCCTCGCCCCCGCCGCCATTTTGAGCGCGGAGCCGAAGAGCCCGCAGGCGGCGGAGGGCCACGGAGCGACTGCCGCCTGCCCCATGCCCCGCTGGGGAGGACACCGCAGCCTCCCTGCTCTTCACATCGAGGCCAGGACAGCGCAGCCCACGCCCCGGGAGCCGCTCCCGAGGCGGCCCCGCCGGAGCCGAGCCGGGACTCCCTACACGGCTCCCGCCCGCCCAGCAGTTGCGCACGCGCGCGGCAGCCGCCATTAGCGCCGCACCCCGGCCGCCACCCTGGGGAAGGGGGGAGCGGAGGGACTTTGCCCCGGGAGAGCCGGTGGCGTCACGCGGGCGGCGGCCAATGAGCGGGCGCGATTAAAATAGCGCGCTATAAATAGCGGGCGGCGGGCGGCGGCCGCCCTGTGAGGGGCAGGTGCGGGGAGGCGGCGGGCGGAGGGGTCGTTATGGTGCTCCGCTGCGCCCCAGGGGCACGGGGGGCTCAGCCGGGCTGAGCTCGTTCGTTGCTGCTTTAGACCATGCTCCCCTTGTCCCTCGTGCATTGAGGAGTGCCACTGTGGAAAAAACGCACTGGTTTCTTGCGCGCGCTCTTAAAACGGTACCCGCGTAAGGCTGGCTGTTACTGGTGAAGGAAGCGGAGCGATAAAGCTTATCGCCTCAGCCTGTGCTCCGCCACCGCGCCTCCAGCAGTCTGGGCTGTGCCGTGGCAGAGCGGGGTTTCAGCGGTACTGCAGGGCCAGGCCCTCCTGGTGAGGTCCTGCTGGAAAGAGGCAGGCTTGCCCTATAGGCTGTAAGTGTGCAGGGCTTGTTGCTAAAGCCTGCCGATCCTACAGAGATTGCATTTGGAGTTATACAGTCATCCTGCACGATGATTGCATAAACTAAGTGTATAGAAAGCTTTATTTTTATCCCATTTCCCTCTGTAAGATACTGGTGTGCATCACAAAGGTGAGCAGAGAAGAGCTCCATTAAAACAAACTCTAGAAACATGAGTGACAATGGAAACGGTCTGTTTGAAGGATTTTTGCATTAGCACAAGCCAGAAAAAAAATTACCAATATGCTCAGTTCATGACGATACTCAAGACTGCAAGTGCTAGTAGTGCTGTGGGTCACTTAAGAGATGTGTTTCTGGCTGCTTACCGCAGCACACCTGTTCTTGCTCTGTGCTATGCACTTGTGTTGCGCGTGTCCTCACCTTACAAACTGCAAACGCTGCATTGCTGCTGTTGAATCAGATAAGGAACCTCTGCTAGCATCACCAGCGTTTGCTTTTGGTGAGACCTTGTAAGCTAATAAAGGCTCTTCTAATAAAGAGCCTGTGTTTGCTGTTTGTGGATTGGTGGTGCATCTTACATTCTTAAGTGTATGGATGTGATTCTCTAAATAGCAAGTTTATATTTCTTTTTAAGGAAGTTTCCTACTGGATTCAAGGCGAAGTATTTACTGAAATGGTTAACGTGACAGCTGGGGGGAAGAGGGATCATCAAATGAGATTATGAAGCGACAGGTTCAAAAGAAGATGCCTCTTCACACAAAATGCAATTAAATCTTGGAACACGTTGCTACAGGATGTTGGGGAATGTGAGAAGTTCAAAATGCAATTAGGTACGATCATAGAAGAAAAATCCGTGCAGGGACGTCCGACACTAACGCCTCTGATTCAGGACCTCTTTGAGGTGCAAATGTGCATCCTGCGGAAGCGTTTTGGGGAGCAGCCTCCCCAGTGCTCACTCTGTCATTAGGCGATTCCTGTCGGCTGCTGTAGGAGATAATCCTGGACGGGGACTAGAAATGCTGCTCCTCTGACCCAGCACTGGCATCCCTATGTTTAACCGTCATTTCATTCAAACGTTTTCCCACAATCTTTAATCAATAACAAACAGCAATTCTGGTAATAAACTTGTGCGGTACCTCAGTGGTGTTTTCTTGTGTGTTTGTTCTTCCCCGCCTGCTGCTTTGATTGTGGGCCGGAAGGAAGGTGGAAGGTTGTTCGGCCGCTTGTTTGTGTAGCACCAGTTTATCAAACCCAGTACTGATCTGTGCCTGCGTTCTCCAGCATCCTCATTCTTGGATATAAATAAATGACTGATATATGTTTCTGAACATGGCCGCAAGCCAAAAGGTTTGCTGCTCATATAAACATCCACAGTAAGAAAGCAGGGAGCTCCGCTCCTTGTTGGCTGGCAGAATGAGCCAGGTGGATGGCTTGAGGTGGCTTGGCTTCTGCCCCGAGGGTCTGCGCACACGAGAGGTCTACTCCACATCCACACGTGACTGCCCTTGTGTTGGGTGCTTTTGGTGGAAAGGACGGGGTGTCCCTGAGAAGGCGTGGAGGGTCTTTTGGAGGTTGTGTGGGCACTCATGGAGGACAATGCGCTGACAGGAGGCTCAGAAATTGTAAGTTGGGTCAGTTGGGCTTGGTCCTCAGGTTTTCCCTTGTCGCAGGGAGATACAGTTGCCTCATTGTGCAACACAGGTAGCTCCTGTTCCAGCCTCGCTGCCAGGGGGAGATGGGTTCACGCACACGTTTTCCATTGAAGAGTCAGTTGTCTGTATTCATGTATTTTTTATTTTATTTATTTCTCCCCAAAGACAAGCCTAAATTATAATGCTCAGGAATGGAAGTGTCCTGAGGTCATATGGGGAACAGGAACACAATCGTCTCACTGTATTGAACAGTATTCACAAGAGAACTTCAGAGAAAGCCCTAATTCCTTTCCGTCCAAGGAAGGAGAGCCGCCATACAGAGTCATGCTGACTTTAAACATAATGGAAATCCAGTGTGTCAATCCTAGGGTGATGAAGGGGAACAGCCCGGGGGAAGATCCCTTCCCTAAGCAGGACTGAAGAAGGAAGGGCATGGGATTCTGCTGAGGAGTATCCTTTCTATATTGATAGGATTTCATACCAACGTAGAGCCCTCGGCCCAGAGGCACAACCATCAATGTACATGAGAATCCAGCTCAGGATGGATATGTGTAACCCAGCAAAAGCCAAGTGATATGCCTTTTCCCTGTTTGTCTCACCCGTGTTCCTGTTGCTCTGTTGATTTTGTAGGAGATTGGGGAGAAGCTGCACACAGACACACTGCGTGTGCTCCTGGAGGCCGACAGTGAAAGCCAGTCCTGCTGCAAAGCTGTGTTTCCTTTATGCAACTGCCATTTGTGCTGCTGGTGGCCATGCCTACCACAGCTTTAGCAGCCCCTCAGAAGTAGCAGTTTCGTCAAGGGCGAGAAATTCTTCAACGACTGCTTAAACATGCAAGTGCACCTGGGACTCAGATGTTTTGTGCAGTGCCTTTCTTCAGGAGAGAGTTAGCGTATGTTGTAACTACGGCAATAAAACTGAATTTATTCTGTAGGTGGAGGGCACAGGACTGGAGGCGAGGAGGCAGGTTGCTGAGCTCAGTCCCACAGGACCAGCTGTGGGGATTGGGCTTCAGTCCAGTGAGGGCTGAGAGTGGTTATTCTGTCTGCCCCATGCTCAGCATACACTTACACCCCATTGCACCCTGCACACCCGTAGCTGCCTTCTGTACTTCCCGTTAACAAGCCTGAAACTGTTCGGAGATGTCCAAAAACCACAAGTATGAGGTACCATGGGAAGAGAGGAGTGGTCAGAAGCGCTGGCAGTGGCTCCCTGTGGCTGAGGGGTTTTCCAGTCACGTCACGGGTTGCTGTGGCACTGCATGATTTTTCTTTCAGAGTCTTGTCGCCAGTCCCAAAGTGCCTCTGTTTTAAAAGTTGTTTGAGATGGGGGTTCTTGTCATGTTAATATGATGAGCCAAACGTTTCCTTTATACATGCTTTTAATTTGTACTTTTTACATTTTAACAATTGATATTTTTGTTCTTCGTTTGGCCTGCCAAGCTACTTTTGGAGAGAAATTGCAATTCAGTTCAAAATTCAGAACCCTCCATTTTTAAGTTTTGTTTGAAATAATAATGTTGGAAATAATCTGGGTGAGGTCTGCCGTGTAAGGACCTGGAGGGCTGCTCTGGCAAATCCCAGTGTTTGTGGGTTTGGCTTTGCCACATCAGTAACATACCCCTTAGAAACAGTGTGTTCACTGGGAAGTTTGAAAACCATAAACAGAAAATGTGTCATTGTTCTCTGCACTGTAATTATTAACGTTGTCCACTTTTGAGATGATTCGCTACTTGTTATTTCAGTCTTTCTTGAGTGTTTTCACAGCTAATAAAAACCCTTTCCTGAATGGCATTACAAAGTTGTGAGTGGAAACCAAATAATTATATAATTAACACAATTGTAACTGTAATGTATTTATTATGCGTTATTAGATATTTTACAAATATTTTTACATTATATCATATTGTATTATAGTTTATAAATATAATTTTAACCTGTAATTATTATTTTATGACCACAGCTTAGCAGACTAAAATGGTCAGGAATGCCTATAGGCAGAAGTTTGAGAGCCATGTTTTATACACCTTCCAGTGCGGAGCAGCTGTGAAAATGATGCCCAGTGCCTAATGCTTTCAGTGCGGGTCTTTACACAGAGCAACTCGTCCAGAAATGTGCCAGTGCCCAAATGATTCAACAAAATGTTCCGACCTTTCAGTCCATGGCTCGGATCGGCTGGGTTGGAGTACGTACTCTCAGGCAGAGCTGTTCTTGGGAGGTCCCTTACAGGGAAGGAGAGCAAGCTGGGGCCATGCTAAAAAAGCAATCCTTCTGCAGCGCAGTGCCTTTGTGCTCGCCAGAGCGACCCCTCTAAACTGTCATTTTGCAAGGGGGGATATTTTGCCAGCTCCGGCTGGGGAACTCCTCTGAGTTTTCCAAAGGGACAAAAGGTCCAAATCGAGCTGGAACACGACACAGTTGGCAAACAGCAGCAAAAGAGAGACTGGATTAGGCTTGGGATGCTCCAGCTATGTCAAGAGTGCGTGTGGCTGCCCATTTCCCCAAGCTTGTAACAGGCCAGTTTTGAACAGATGTTCCTGTGAATGCTAGGAAGGACATCTCAATCAGAAACATCTAGCAAACACCAAAACTCTTCCGCTAGCGTGGGGTGTGTATGGGTGTAGAACTGACCATTGACCTGAAAAGAAGTTGCCAGGTTTTTTATTTGTTTGTTTCTTTGTTTCATGTAGACAAAACAATGTATTTGTCAGAGACATGTAAGCCATTTGCCATTTTGGCTCTATTTTGTTATTCTTTGGGAAGAAGTCACCCTGTGGCTGCAAGTTTCAGCCCATAAGGATAGAGTTTTCCCAAGCTGTGAAGCCATGTGACGGGAAGCATCAGCCAATTTAGTAACATGAGGGAGCTCTCTTCTGCCCACAACACTCATACAAGACTTCTCATGGCTTATTGGTGTTACATCCCCCCAGGCTTCTCTTGGCCTTCTTGGAGTTATTGAGGAATACACATCTGGGGTGGCCAGCAGTGGATCCCTCAGTGGGGCAAGTGTGTTTCCAGGTCTCACAGGACAAGCCCTGGGTCATGCAGGCACAGACACTGCCAGGTGATCTCAAGCACCAGCCCTGCGAAGAATTGCGTTGTCAGGGGCCGAGCACGGTAATGTTATTCCACCAGGGAAGCGTCACTTCCAACAGGCAGCTCAAGGATGGCTGTTAGAATATTTTCTTTCTTAAACTTGGGCACACCCTATCCATGTGAAGAAATGCTTTTCATTGAATAAGCATTCCTGGTACCCGTAACTGTGGTTATCGTTAAACAAATATTGTATTTAGGGAGGATGGAAACAGGTTTATGAGTCTTTTACCAAACAGAGCCATTAGGAGTTGACAAAAGAACACAGATTGCACCATGCCTTAGGGTTAAAAGAATTGGTTCCCCTATTCTATTACATCCTGCAACTTTGTTGTAAGATAATTATGTTGTAGTAATAACTTCATGCAACATTTCTTAAGGACTGACTTTAAAGTGTAGATATGATTTGCAGGACTTCATTGTATTCATAAATTCTAATGAAGGACAAATGGCACTCTGTCATATGAATAATGCTGCAGGAAAAATACCTGAACTTAAGTCCTCACAAAACTTTCCAGAAGTGCCCTCTATCCACATAATGGGAGGTGGAGGAGAAAATCACAAGCAGCGTTAGCTAAAACACTTCAGGTTGGCCGTACAGTCTCTCGACAATTTTACAACATAACTAAACTTCACTTTCAAAAAATGTTATTGTTATGAAATCAGAGGCATACTCTTCTGGATATGATTAAACTTTCTTTTCTACAGCTGTACATAGTTCACATTGCTTCAGGTAAGGTAGGACCAGGGACTTCAAACAGTACTTCTAACCTTGTGTGAAAATCAGATATGATGTACATGCTTTGGAATTTCTCTCAAACATGGTCTTGACCTTTCTTAAACCAATATTCCTTAATCATTGCAAAGCACACAATTCTTCTTCCTCTTCTTCTTCTTCTTCTTCTTCTTTTTTTCTCAGCTAATTAAGAATAAAAATAATGTAAGTGACAATTTAAATACCACAATTCAACAGTCTCTAAATTTTACAGGTAATAAAGCACAAAGCAGAAGAGGGAGACATGAAAATCTTCCAGCTGACCACTTCCCCCTTGGACAATATCCAAAACAAATATTCAAGCATTTGGTTGCTTGAATCTTTTCACAAATACCTACAGCAATCCTCCTAGTGGTGCTAAGCCTCTTGTAAAAATATGATAAAGAATCTATTCACTAATGAGTAATTCCTAAAACTGACATATAATATTTCACTTAAGAAGCATTCGCAGACCACATCTTAATGTCCTTTCTGTCTGTTTTATCTAGATAAAGTCAGCCATAATGAGGCTGATATATATGAAGCCATGATAGTCTCCATCATCGTGGGAACAAAACCATTGTGAAATCTTGGCCCCACTGACTTCAATACCTGAAGCAAATTTTCATTGCCAGCCTTTGTTCCCAGTCTTGCGTGTCATCAAAGGAAACTGAGAAATTGTTCTCAAATGTTAACAGACTGGTGTAGTAGGCACGAACTGGGTGCTCCCGTAGTGAGCACATCTGTGGACTGAGTGCATGGATTGTTGTCATTTCAGACAGATGACATGTAAATACACTCAATACACTCAATAAAGAATGATAAATGAAAAATATAGCACAGGTTTTGAATTATTGCTGTTTACAAAACAGAGGAATTTACCGAGGAATTTTCCATCTTTATAAAGCGTCCATGTTCTACTAGACTGGCTTTGACCTCAAACCATCTGAACACAGACACTCACTTTTACACATTTCAGTCTGCTTTTCTCCAATCATGTCATAAAAACAAACTCTTCTTAGAAACTTATAAATAGCTGCAGTATAGGCAGGGTATGCCTTAGAAGCAAGAAGCACAAGTGGTTCAGAGAAGTCTGGACGTTCCTTTTCAGAGTATGCTATATGGAGCACGTACTCTCTCCGCAGGTGTCCTTGCCGAAATCTCTCTGGGATTTGGGTCTGGCCTGCCGGGTTAGCAGACATCTCCTCGGTACTGCAGGGAGGAGGTAGCACAAAGCAGCCTGGATGAGGTGGGACTTGTTCCACCGGTGCAGCCAGTGAGGAAATGGCGTTGCTGCAGTGCAGCACTGATGCACTTTTGTGAGCGGGAATGCCCCACTTGTAAAGCTGCCTGGCCAGCAGCCAGGGATGCATGGCAGTGCAGGTGCCTTCTGTCAGTTGTGTCTCGTACCACAGCGTGAAGGGTGGTTAGAAAGAAATCTGAGGCTGGGCTTAGTGCGAGGCTCCAGCCCCTCACCAGTGCTGTGGGAGTCAGGAGGCTGAGGGGATTTCGCACTGGCACAAGTGCCCAGTGGCAGAAAACTCCTTAAACTTAAAGAGCTTCAGGAACAGCCGCCTTTGCCCTACTGCCTGCTGAGATGCCCGCCTGAGGCTGTCAGGGCAAAGAGGCTAAAGTCATTCTGTTAGTCATTTCCACGCCAGGGGCTGTGGCTGCCAGCCCCAGGCCCATCCTGGCCTGTCCCTTCCGCCTGCCCAGGGCTGCCCTGTGCCCGAGGGAAGGGGCGAGGGCGGCTGCTGGCATCCCCTCTGTGTCAGCAGCAACAAGCCCCAGGAGGATCTCCGCAGGATGAACCCGATCTTGTCTTTCCCACTACAACCCTTCAGTTAAAATCAGAAGGTAGAATTTTATTGCTATTTTAGTTTTTACGTTTTTGACTCGGACCCAAAGCTGGGGAAGGCGTGTTTCGGTATCTCGCTGGTTGCATCAGTAAGCCAGACACTGGTTTCCCCGTCCCTCCCACAGCCGTGTATTTATGGAAGCCTGGTGCCTGAGCCTATCTCAGTCCAACCGAGGGAGATTACGGCGAAAATATTACACAACTCAAAATGCACGATAAGCAGGAACAATGCTAGGAAGGGCTTTACACTACATAAGCTCCACTTGACAAACACTAGATTAATGCCTGCAACGTCAACCACCCGTGGCCATGGTGCACACTGGACAATGGGTGGGTGTGCAAGCCCGCTTCTAAGGAAGACTTTAACCACAGATAGATGGGTTTTGCCTTAGTGTTGTCACTGACATCTAGTGGTTATATACAGTAAATTCAGCTTAAACATTTTTAAAGTCTCTGTGTGAGCTAATACCAACTGAAGTACACCACAAGGCTGGATTTCCCCGGCTGGATTTCCTTCTGACAACAAAAATGTAATGACCATGCACCATGCCAGGAATAAGGACTAACAAGTACCCAGCATGGTCTTTTTGGTGGTGGGCAACACTGGACCCAAGGAAACTACCAAAGTATTTTCTGTGTCTGAAAAGCATTTGATGAACTTCTTTATTGTCTGTTATTTAGCTACATACAGCCTTTGTAAGTTTTCCAAGCCATATAGCCCTTCCAAATCAATGAAGATAGCAACAATTCAACTCCCAATTCAAAATACATCATTTAAATAATTTACATGACATATTAAATAGGCTACCAGCGAAGGTGGTCTCACCCTCAGGACAGGCAATGCATCCAGCCATCCAGAGATGCTGTGCAGTCCATGTCCTTTGAGTTTTTCAAGACTCAAAAGGGAACCCCCCTGAGCAACCTGGTCTGAGCTCACAGCTGAACCTGCTGTGAGCAGGAGATTGGGGTGAGACCTCCTGAGCAGCCCTCCAGCCCTCCGTGGTTACTAGCTGTAGCAGCAAATGTAGAAGAGCAAAACAGGGGCAGGCCAGCGGTGATTACCGGCATGATCTAACCTCCCTGTGTGTCCCAGACATGGTGTGTCTGTAAAAGTTAGAAGGAAAGAGATTTAACAGGAATATGAAGTATGCTCTCATCCAGAGTTTATCCTAGAGCAACATTCTCCTTGGAATGTTTACTCAGTGGTTGCATACAACACTTCTTACTTAAAAGGAGAGAAAATTCCCTCCCTCCTGAAGAGAATTTAAGAAGTGATCCTTGAGTATACGTACAAGCACATATGTCATAGGAAAAAATACTAACAGGCCAGATGTAATTATCCAAACTGGACCTTAACAAAGGAAATTCAGGGTCCTGGTTAAACTGAAAACTAACCCAAAGGAAATGAACACGATTGTAATTTAAACCCAAAATCACAGCCAGAGGTAAAACCACTAGAATAAAGACACAAAGCAAGTGTAAGAAGTAATTTGACCTAGGACCACCAAGGTGGACACACACTCATCATAATTTTGTGCTTCTACACAAGACAGAGTTTAGATTGTCCAGGTATTTCAATGCCGCCTCTGAAGACTGACCAAGAAACAAACCTGCATACTTAGCTTGAATTAACCCAAAAGAAAGCAGAGAGTGATATTTTAATCTATTTCAAAAGCAAGAAGTACTTGTGAAGAAGTAGCCCCTTGTTTTGATGAAAAGTGATGGTCACCTGACTTCTCTGTCAGTCACGGCCAAAATCATCCTCCTCCTTTCATTTTGGATGAACACATTACTCCACAGCTCTGCAGCAGAGAGCAATACATGCAGCATGTCTGACACTTCTGTTATTTCAGATGAGAATCAGTTACCCAGGTGGCTACAGTAGTGATTTTCCAACATTAAAAAAGCTCTCAAAATGGTTAAAAACACACACAAACGGAAAGCCATGGGCACTTAGAGTTCTTGTTAAAATGACACCTCCTACCTCACACTGACCCTGTAAATGTCATATTTGTTCTGACAGGGAAAAAAAACAGTCATGAACAAGCAGCCCAGATAATATTCCAGGATTTCGTAATTTACAGTGAAGCATCATCCTTCCCAGAAACTTCTCTAGTGTTTCTTCCACTTCTTTCATCAGCCACATAAGGAATTTTTTCTCAATAACAGGAAGAAAGCAAGAAAAAGTATATTTTTATTAATGATGAGCAAAAGGGTCTTGCATCTCTTTTTGATTTGCTGTAGTCATTAAGGGATGAACATCCTTTCCAGAAGATACATGCTTTGCAAGAGCCAGATGAAATCTCTCAGGTGTTGTCTGATGTCTTATTTCTTGCCTCTTTTACTGAGGTTCCCCACCTTTATGGTTCAGGGCCAGAGTCTCAGTTACTTCACAGCTTGTCTTTCAGTACTGGAAGTGGTTTCCTCTTGTCTGATGAGCACCCAGACAGGCCTGTTTTGCTCCTAGCAAGCCTTACCTTCTCCTCCCCGTACCGCCTGTCCTGCTCCTCCAGGCGCTGCACCTCAGCCAGCTCGGCATTGCGCAGTTCAGTGTAGGCACGCTGACGTGCCCACAGCTGGGCCAGCTCTTCTTCCTCCATGACTTCCAGCAAAGCTTGCTCCATGGCCTTCCCAACCAACACTTCCAGGATTGGCTTGACTTCAACATCAAAGTCAAACAGCTGGGGATGGAAGTCAGTGGGACAGAGATAAAGGACCCCTGACCACAATCCCTCTCAATCTTAGCAAGGAGAAAAGGAGGATGAACAAAGCACTTGTGCCGAAGGGGGTGCTGAGAAGTGCACGTGGGGGCCCAGTGTCAGCTAGGGCAGGAAGCGTGAATGCCACCTGGGACTGAGTGATGAGTGGGCTGGAGTGAAACACCACACACCCCAAAGTGCAACCACACAAAGGCACTGCCAGGGAGAAGCAGAGCTCTCACCTGCACCCTACTGCTGCTCCCTTCTGTGCTTCCAATCCCCTCTTGGGCTGGACACTATTTCATTGTAGTTCTTAGAATTGAAGTTCTTAGCATTGTAGTTCCTAGCTGAAAGCAGCAGAACCAGTGCACGTGGAGAAGTGCCTTCTGTTTTGCACTTAACTTCACAGCAGACTTTGGAGACAGTTTTGTTTTAACACCTTTTGTGACGAGAAATTCCAGTACATTTCTGCCCCGATTTTGCCACAGTAACTTGTTTCGTACTGAATATGTTTTGACCATTCTTGTGGACCTGACTTTTCACTGCACCTCTCCTTTTCCTAGTTGCATGCCCACGTCTCCTTCTCTTTTTTCTTGAGAGAAGAACAGAGAGGGTTGTCTGTCCAGAAATGCACCTTTCTTACACTCATGTGTAATCTCTGTTGCTGCTGTTCTGAATCCAGCTCTGGGAAGAAAAAAGAGCAGGACTATGTTGTGATTCTTAAACCTGACAATTCAGTAGAGCAAACTACATCCAAGGAGTAAACAGTAAAACAATTTTTAAGAAGCCCAAAACAAAACTCAGCCCCCAACTTAAAACATAGGCCAGGCATCCTTGAGGTCCCTCTGATGCCATGTTCTCTGGTAATGTCTGCTGCTCTTGAAAATGGTTTCTGAGAGGACATTTCACTCCACAGACTTCAGAAACCAGAGTCTGAATCTTTGAGATTCAGTTCACCTTGAAGAATAAACAGTTCGTGGAGGAGTTAACTTTGATAAGGCAAGTGCAAAAAAGGACACTGATAGCATATCTGCCAACCAGCTATGCCGAAAGTGTGTCTTGCTTTTCATAGCCCATTCCTCCTGAGAAGCAGTGGCAAAAGAGAGTCCTCTGGATCTGTTAGGTTTGGAGAATGATGTTTGACTTCTGGCCCTTCCAGAAACAGGCATATCAGTCCATCTGTAACAGAACATGCCGAATGCCATCAGCCCGGACGTGCGGGCGGCGATGCCCACAGGGTGCCCCGTGCTCTCTGGGTGCGAGGTGCCCAGGAGCTGTGGTGCAGCACAGGGACTGCAGGACAACCTCTGCTTGTGCTCAGAGGAGGGGAAGCCTGGCCTGTCACACCGCAGGCACCCGGCGCGCGGGGCACCCCCGCCTCCCAGCGGTGCGGTTTTGTTTTGTGTGGCTTTTGCACTGGCAGTGGGATCCCTGTGGACGGCTCAGATCTGTCCCAGCGTACCTTGTTGTTCATCTCCTTCTGCGCCTCCAGTGGCAGCGTGCTGTCCATCCCCGGGCCCAGCATGTTTGGGCCAACGCAGATGGCGAGGTTGTTGGAGTCCATCCTGCTGCTGGCGGCGTTTTGGCTGATGCGGTGCAGCACGGAGAGCAAGTGCTTGAGCAAGACGAGGTTTGGTCTGGGCAGTTTGTCGGCCACCCTAAGTGAGCACAAACACAATGCGACGTTAGTCGGTGGTGCGGGGGCCGCTACTTCTTTTTTTGAGCAAGTCTCAATTAAACTCAGGCAGACGATGCTTCCTCCAGAAAGAGGAACGCGTGCGCTTCTTTCAGTGCCGAGCAGAAGCACCATTCAGAAATCCCCAAGGGCAGCTGCGTGCGGTTAATTACAAGGTCTCGCACTGCAAGATCCCGACTGAAGGGCAGCGTCACAGCGTCCGTGCCGCTGAGCAGCTGAGGTGGCGTCAGGAGGTGTCACCAGAGGCTTCCCGACGGCACGTGAAAGGCCTGCGGTTGTGCCGCGCGGCTCTCACAGCCCTCTGGCCAGCCTCCACCTCAGCTCTGTCTGAGGAGCACAGCACGGAGGTGGCCCCACATGCCAACCTCACGGTGTGGCCAGCAGGCCTGCCGGCTCTCCTCAGCACCTGTCCCCCCCGCACGGTGACCACATTCATTGCAGTGAATTGGATTCCTTGGAGGGAGTATTTCAGAGGAAGTCCTGCAAGACCAAGAGATACAGATGAGGCTTTGGACACGGCCCCTGTGCCTCACAGGCAGCATCACCACAACTTGGGCTCCCAAGGAGCAGGGTGGCTGGAGCTGGCTGCTCCCTAAGGTGACCATCAGCACTGGGGAGCAGCGGGCTTCATGAGTACATGTTGAATACACTTGCATCAGTGTATTAAGAGGTCCTGTCTCTTTTCTGCTTTTTGTTCACCCCTAAATCTCAGTGTTGCTTGCTGAGGAGGGGGAGACTGAAGTGAGTTTCCTGTGACTATGCAGGAAATCAGTGGCAGAAGTGGAGCTGAAAAGCCAGTAGGAAAGGAAAATGCCAAACTTTCCTGTGTCTGAATCATTTGGCTTGGCTTTGCTCTGGTTTTCAGTGCCTCCTAGGTCAGCTCTGTGCACCAGGTGGGCCCGTGCAGGTTGGCTGTGCCCTCCCACAGCTGGAAGCCAGAGGAATTCAGCTCCCAGCCCACTGCCGGCAGTGCCCAGATTTGCTTCCCCAGCGGCGTGGGGCTCACACAGGGCTGGGGAGGGTCCTGCAGCCCCAGCACAGGCAGGGTCTGCCCAGGTGCACATGAAGGTGAGGGACGAACGTGGAGAAGTGGCTCCTCAGGAGGGCCATGAGGGTCATGTGAGCTGGTGTGAAATGAAGCTGGTGGCAGGAAGGGGAATAGGGGGATAGCCAGGGACATCCTCTCCAAAAGATTTGCTGTAAAAGATTAGCTGTTGTTTCTGAAACAGAAACTTCACCAAACTCCTCATGACACTGTCCCCTCCAAGCCCCCTCTTCCTGATTCCTGTCCCCAGAAGTTGGCATCCCACGAAGGCTCCAAAAATATTTGGGGAAATGTTCAGAGAAGCTCACGTGCATGGCTGCTCTGACACCTGAGACTGTGCTCATGGACCCTTTCCATATGGAAATCTGGTCCCACAGCTCACTGGAAATGACAGGACACCCCCTTCTTGCTACAGCTCCACATCTGAAGTTGGATACACAGACCCAGACCCAAATCTCATGTAGCGCGGGTCATTTAAGAACAAATGAAAGCCACCTGAAAAAATGGTGGCTTTTGAATAATAAAAAAAAAAATTCACTCTTGAAAATGACAGGTTAATGAGGGCTTGTTACCAAACCAGACACAGGGAGCTGCCTTGTTCTGTTTGCACTGCATTAAACCCACTTAGCCTGCAGTCCCAGCACTGCAGCCTGATCATCCATCTTCCCTGCACCTCTGGCCACTTCCCAAGACCAGAGCTGCCAGCACAGACCCTGGCACCACTCCTGCCCCAGTCCCAGCACAGGAGCCATCAGTGAAGCACTGACATCTTCTCCTCATGGAGACCTGGAGGGGCTGCTCAGCAAATGTACACATTATGTCATGTGCTTGCAGCAATATTTCCAGGTAGGTCTGGCTGCTGGGTCCCCTTGTCACATGGGGGCAGCTCAAAGCCCTGGCAGTGGCTCCTTTCCGCACTGGGTTTTGGACTTAACACAGCGATGCACCAGCACATCATGGGCTGAGCTCTGCCAGGGCTAATAAATGCAGGATGCTTGGTAAGGATCAGTCCTGCAAGTCCTTGTTCCCCTCCAGACCATGATCCTGGACTCTTTTGCAAGCAGCTCTTTCCAGTCAGGGCTGGAGGCAAGAAAAAGATACAGATGTGCCTCTTTTCCAAAGCATACAAACCCTTGAGGATATATATAAGTTCCTGACACAGCATTTGCAGTGACTGGCACAGCAGCTCAGGATGTGATCTGTGATGTACTCCTACCTTGTTAGCTGGCAAAAAAACAGAAGTGTCAATGTGGGGATGACATGAATTCCAGGCTTTGGAATAAAACCCGAGAGCCCCTCATGAAGAGCTGAATGACTGAATCAACAAGCCCAGACCTGGATTAGCCTCACCAATGCTGCACTCTGCTGGCCATCAACACTGAAAGCATCATTTCTCCAAGGCTTTCCTGTGCAAGAATCTGGTGCTCTTTGTTGTTAAATCTCTTCTCAAGCACAGACCCACTGGGCTGCATAGGAGCATGCATGCCAGCTCACATGTTAAGTAAGAGACTCATTCACTCTGGGGTCCCTGCCAAGGGATCAACTGATCAGCCTTCCCAGCCCTTTGATGTAATCCTGAGCTTCACACAGCAAGCAGCACACAAATGGGAGGGTGCACAGGTGTGCACCCACTTACCCACCCTCACCCTGTGGTGGCTGTGGAATTGAAGTGCTGCAAGGTGACCCAGAAAGCCCAAACCCCAGCCCTGGTGGCAATGAATGCCCTCAGCAAGTGCCTTCAGCTTCACACTGCAGCACCAGGAGGGCGCAGGAGCCTGAACGTGGACGAGGATGATAACCACTGCTCTAAAGCCAGAGTTGCTCTCCCCAGAAGGGCAGGTGCTTCTGGGGCCTTTTTCCAGCCCTCTCAGAAACTAGGCACAAGGTTCCTTCTGGCATTCAGCTGTGTCTGGTGGGCCCCCTGCAGCACACAGGGATTGAGTACAGCAGCTTGCAGGAGCTGGTGCCTCCCCCAGTCATGTCCGCCCCAGCACTCGGTCACAAATGCCCCAGGCAGCAGCGTGCACATATTGGCAGGCTTCCCCTCCTTGTGTTTCTAACCAAAAGCACAGAACTTCAGATCTCCTTGTTCACCAGGAGAACACCATCAGCCAGTGCTTCCACCACCTCTCTGGTGCAGTGAGGTGCAACTAACAAAGCTTTGGTTTGGGGGAAGAAGTGCTGGAGAGAAAGAGCTCCCAGTTCTTTCAACCAAAAAGAGTTTTGGTTGACCAAACTCAAATGTTCATGGTTGTAGGATTCAAGTAATTTCTTTTCTAGCACTTAGACAAGCAAACAAAACCACCCCAAACCTCTGTGATTTTTGTTGAAAAAGAAAGAACAAAAATCCTTTTCAAAGTCGAGCTCCCAAGCAGAATCAAGACTTTCTCTTTCTTCCCCTTTTCCAAAATTAAGTAGGCTGGGGGTGCCCAGGAGCCTGGGAGGGGGCACGGCCAGGACAGCTGGCACCAACTGACTGAAAGGATATTCCCTTCCGTATGGCGCTGTGCTCAGCAATAAAATCTTGGGGAAAGAAGGAGGAAATGGGAGCATTTGTGGCTATGGTGTTTGTGTTCCCATGCAGTTGTAATGCATGCTGAGGCCCTGTTTCCCAGGAAGTGGCTGGACTGATGGGAAGTAGTGAATGAATTCCCCTTTTTGCTTTGCACACAGCTTTTGCTTTTCTTATTGAATTGTCTTTATCTCAGCCCATGAGGTTTTTTATTCATCGTATTTTCTTCCCCCATGCGTCTATATACCTGAACATACCCGTGTACTCCTCTGAGCTAATTCACTTAGTAAAAATAGGCAAAAACAAACAAACAAACAAACAAACAAAAAAATCATCCTTTCAGATAGTGAAAAAAAATCTGAAACCTGAGGTTGGAGAATTGCTATCAAGTCCTTGAACTTGTCATTATTATTATTAATACTGCACTGCATAGAGCTCCCAGGGAGATAAGGGTGAGCAATGCTGACCAAATATCAGTGAAACAAATGCTGTCCCTGCCCCAAGGAGACCACTGGCCTTGGCACAGGTCCCGCAGCAGTCAGGTGGCCCATGCCGTGCCATTAGGGACACCTGAGGGGAACTGTCAACATAAGTAATGGCAGCAGAGCCTGGAGCTCAGCGTGTACAAGACGTGGCAGATGGAGTACAAAAGCAAACGGCCTGGCTGGCAGCAGGTGCCTTGGTAATGAACCCTCACGCGAGATCCTCTCCCCTTTTACTGGGCTGTGCTCCAGATTGCATTCTCACTTTTTTTTTTTTTTTCTTAAGTGTCTGCAAATGTAAGCCTGCTAAGCTCTTGGATAAGATAAGTGTCTCTTTAACTTCTCAGTCTCTTCTGAGTTGCAAATAGTGATTTATTATTATTATTATTATTATTATTATTATTATCTTATTTGGTGGCTGCGTGTTTTAATTAGGCATCACATTTAATTTTACACTACTGACATTTGTGTGAAGTTTGGTGCAGAGCAAAAGATGTTTTGTTTTTAGCATTAGCAGCAGAAGAACCATGAACTGTAAGAAACAAGATGACCATGTTTGCAATCCTAATTTTCATTTTCTTCCTTTCACCGTAGACAATCAGAAATTCTCAGATATTTTATATGCTAATAGGTCCTGTCCAAGACATTGTGTGAGCTTAGAAAAAGTTTCTTCCTTTTGCGGTGATGAGGAAAACATTTTTGATCTAAACACCACAGGCAGAAAGCAATGGTCTGTATCTCTTCTCTGAAGGTCTCAAGCCTTCATCTGTCAAATTTGAGCTAGTATCAAAAAATAAGCAAATATATAAATGTGGAAATAAATCACCCCAATCATTTTGTCTGGGAACATATTGCAACTTCCACAGGAGCTGGCCTGCATTCATGCCCCAGGGGGCTCAATGGATCCTTCACAAGAGTTGTGTGGCTGATGCCAAAGCTCGTGGAACTTCCCCGCTGAATTTGCTGGCTGCCAGAGGGTGCTGAGGAGGGAACCCAACACCTTGGAAATAGGTTTTATTTATGTATTGAACAATAGACACACTCAGTGATAAAGCTGAAAAAACACAAAGGGAAAAACAAACAAAACAAAAAGCCCTCAGAACTCCTTGGAGCTAAATAAAAAAGGGGGTAATATTGACAGAGCTGGGGGACTGATTTGCAGTGGGCAGTGGTGCACAAGCCAGGGCAGAGCTGTTGTGATTAGATGCACATTTTCACATGTGCCTCTATCTACGTGTCCTTTCAAGGGATCTGAGTGGTTACAAAAAGCATTATATTTTTCTGTTGCTTTTTAAGGCGTGCACTGTGGACAGTCAGGGACACAATAATTAATCTCTCCCGCTCCACAAGGTCATGCTGGAGCTCTTATTCACCAGCCCAAATTTGACAGGACCGTCATTTGTCCTCATGGGAAAGAGCAGTTCCCGTGCTTTTCCCTCAGTAAAGTACCATCATTAAGACTGCAAGAGGTTGCAGCCCATCTGGAGGCAATTTATCATTGCCTGAAATAAATCTTCCAGCTCTATCTACAGCTGCCATGCCGCACGGCCCAGGGAGAGCAGGTCACTTGTGAAATCTGATGGGTAGATACAGGCAAGCCAGCAGAAGAAAAGCCCACTCTGGGCTGGTAAAGCTCCCTCATGCTTGGGTTTCTCAGGCTTCAGTAAGAAGGTGGAGTGTGTTGGGTGGCTGAAAGTCCCCCCTTGTTGCCCTTCCAGCTCCCCCGACACAGCTGCCGAGCCTCCAGCCTGCTGCTAGGGCTGGGAGTGTGCAGGTGGCTGGGGGAGAGCAGTGCCAGCACCCCGCAGTGCAGACCGGAGGTGTTTATGCTGGGAGAAAGCAGCACCCCAGGCTCCTCTTGCACGGCCCTGGGCAGCTGCCTCCTGACGTGCTCAGCTGATACCGTGTGCCTGGCTTGGCACCTCTGTGTCTCCAGCACTGTCCTGAAAAGTGGTGGTTTTTTTTTGTTTTTGTTTTTGTTTTTCTAAGAAAGAGGGCATGGGAGCTAGGCGTTGTCAGAGCCAGGCTGTGGGAGGCCAGGCAGGCCCACGGCCCCCTCCTCCTGTGCTGAGTCTGAAGGGACTGCGCGGTGACTTTATGGCATGCTGTGACCGCGTTAGGGCTGCAGTCCCAAAAGCCAGTACGAACAGAACAAAACCCTCAGCCACAAGTAAATGGCTGATAGTTAAAAGAAACCAGAAGGTTTTCCTGAGTGTGTTTGTGCGAGGGAACAAGTTGAAGACCTGTTTCTTCTCTTTGTTGTTGTTGTCATTCTTGCTATGGAGAGGTCTAACACGGCTGCAAGCATGTTTCAAGTGAGTGCAGGCTGTGAGCCCAGTCCCATAGCACCTGGCAGCCTGGTGTGGGAGCAGGGTGGAAGCCCAGGCCTTAGGTGCCCCAGCTGCATCGGTGACTGCTGGCAAGGGGAGAGGAACCCTGGCTGCACCACAGCCACCGTGAGGCCAGGAGGGCCCGAGTGGCCTGATCCCAGCCCACGAAAACTGCCTGTGAAACAAAAATACGAGGTTACATCTCTGCATCTAAACACAGAGCTGTGTCGTGACATTGCCAGCTTTGACAAATAGACTCTTGTCCACAAAAAGTGAGATTAGCCATGGTGGCTTTCTGCAGAAATCACTTACACGGGGATGCATGGACCCTAAATAGAACCACAGAATCACAGAATCACAGAATAGTCTAGGTTGGAAGAGACCTCCAAGATCACCGAGTCCAACCTCTGACCTAACGCTAACAAATCTTCCACTAAACCATGTCCCTAAGCTCTACATCTAAATGTCTTTTAAAGACCTCCAGGGATGGTGACTCAACCACTTCCCTGGGCAGCCTATTCCAGTGACTAACAACCCGTTCAGTAAAGAAGTTCTTCCTAATATCCAACCTAGAAGCTTCAGAGTTTCCAAATGTAAAGACTGGAAATGTATTTTACATGCCTGCTGATCCATTTTCCCATTCTTTCTCTTGGTGTTGATAAATACTAGCAGAAATAGACCTTTTCAGTAGGAAATCATAGAATAAATATAGAAAAAAAATAGAAAAAAATAGCTCACTGAAAAAAGAACAAAGAGTTAAAATGAAAAAAAAAAAATAGTCATATTTTGCTCAAAGGTGTCTGTGGAAACATTGTAAATTCAGATAAGCATAATTTCCTCTATTCTTCCCATTTCTTTATTTTAAACTGGTCTTTGTTTTTCTATTTTTGGTGAGAAAATAGGAAAAACAAAATGGAAAAGGTAGGGGATTATTTAGCAGAGAAATCTGGGATGCTAACTGCTCCAAAGTCAGTGGTTTTAGTTTTTGTTTGTTTATTTTTTTGTTTTGTTTTGTTTTTTCAAAGTAGGTCTTTAATATTCGTTGAAAAATTGCTATTTTGTTTTGTCATAACAGTTAAGGAAAAAAGCCATCTAGATTTAACAAGAGGGTGGAGTGGTGCCTGCTGCCATGCTGCCAAGGCTTGCCACCGATCCAGGAGCTCACACTTTGTGTGCTGCCAGTGTCCCTATGGGGTCATCGTTATTTAGGGACAGGAGAACTAATTGAGACCTTGGGGAACGTGGGAGAGTCAAAGGGGCAGGCAGAAGCAATCCCTTCCCTGCCAAGCCTGCGGCTCCAGGACTCCCACCCGTAGCCCAGGGCTGGATCCATCCCACTGCATTTTAACTTGCAGACTTCGAGTGTCATGGGCCTGACCACCGCTGTCTTATTTAAGCTGGGACTTCTTAAGAGTAACAACAGGCTCTGAAAATGGAGCAAGACAGCACCGAATAAGGTTTCTCAGTTTACCCCCTGCTTTTTCCTGTATTCATTTACTTAAGCCCCCTTGCAATCTCATGGGAATGAAGCATTCCAGGAATGTCCAGGCTGTACTGGGACATGATCCTGAACCTTGAAGGGTGAATCGCTGCCCAGCCCCATGCATGCATCCGTCCGTGCACCATCTGCTGCAGACCCATGGGGTCCTCCCATGCAAGGTCTGGCTTGCATGGTGTGGTAGGAAAAGGGAAGACAGTGTTTGTGGACAAACAAGTCTAGTGCAAAGTTGCATCCCAGAGTAATTTATTGCCTTGGAAAGCAGGAGTTTGAGGAGGAGGAATATGGGGAGGACTACAAGGAGTATGAGGAGAAGGTAAAACAGATGAAATCTGTTTATTGCTATGCTGTTAGAAGTTCAGAGTAACTGCGCTAAGGCCAGTGACACTAGCAGCACAAAGTAGCTATGGAAAGGAGTTTTAATATAGATCAGCTCAAGGCAAATTCCAGCCTGATTTATTCCATATAAGCCCAGAGCCACTCCAGTGATCCCAGTGATCCTGGGACAGCTAGCTTAAATCAAGAGTGCTGCCACTTATTTCAGGGGAAGCCCTCTCTGCCCACACTGGTACCGCTGAGACCAGAAATCTTCCTCTCACATGTTCAGGGCAGGTCAGTAGATTAAACAGCACTTGATGGCCTCCCCAGCACTGTTGCACCATCATCTGTAGTCAGTACAAATTGTAGCTGACCCTTCCATAGCCTCTCTGGGCCACTCATTCACATGTGTACAGGAACAATGTGGTTGGGGAGGAAAGTCCCTGGAAATTGTGGTTCTGCTTCACCTGGAAAACTTGGTGGAGGAAAAGCAGCTTCACCTGACAGCACACCTCTCAGAGAGCCCCCAGATCTCCCGACTGCTCCTGCCGCTGGTTTTCCCACTTGCCCTTCTGGCTTCTGGGGTTTTGTCCTTGTTGGGGCTCAGCAACCACGACGACTGCTCAATGTGAGCTGTGCATAGTGCCGCTTTCCCACAAGTGGTTCAGTTTTTTTCAAGAGGAGAAGGAAGTGGGTTTGCCATTTTCACAATGACTCTCAGCTGTCACGAAGGAGGGGAGCAAGGAGGCATTAGTTCATCCTAAAGGATTTTAGATAAGGGTCTGCAAATTCTAGGGCATTTCTGAAATGTCTGAAGAAACAAAAGTTTGAGATTTTTAGAAACTGGTTTAGTTATCAGTTTGTGCCTGCTCTTGCCTGCTGAAAAATTCAGCCACGTGAGTCTCTGCAGACAGCACACTCATGTACCTGCATCTCTCTGAGGGGTGTAGCACCTTGAAAGGCTTTTCGGATTAGTAAAAACAAGTGTTTGTGTCATGGCCAGCCCATCCAAGCAAGGGTGACTAAACTCTGTTTTTTCAGTTTTTTGGTGCTGACCACTATTAGCTAACAGAAGAGTTTTGACTTCTCTGCTGGTTTCAAACAGAAAATCTTTCGGTGCTGGAGTTGTGCTGCCTGCTCAGTGCCCCAGATCCCACTGCAATGTGCACAGCAGTGAGAATTTTTTCAGGCTTTGTCTCCCATTTTCCTGATTTTGGTCCTTCTTGGTCCATGTGGTCCAGTCTTCAGGCAGATCTCTTTGCGTGGATGCCTGGGATTAAGTTCATGCCTGGGTTTAAGTTCACCTAGAGAATTTTATTAAATAAATGACTCCCAGTGAGTGCACGTGAAATTATGAAATCTGCAGATGTTGCTGGCTTTATCTATTGTGTGTATCCGAGTGGGAGCAGGTCACAGGTGAGAGTAAAAAGGGCTGGAGTGTAATGGTCTAAATGAGCTTAATGGTTTAAAGGGCTGGAGTTTAATGGTCACCACAATATCTCCCATGAAGCAAGATTTCTGTTAAGCAAAGGAAAACTCCTGAAGAGACAAAGTATGATGTAATCAGTAATCAATACTGGCACAAATGGGTTGAATTTCCAGCTCTTAGACCACAGGGTGAACTTAATTCAGCTCCTCCACACCTGCTGCAGTCTTTCCTTAAAAGTTACATGTAATTTTTATTTTTTCACCAAAGTAGCAGCAATAATTGGGAATAAAGCTTTTCTACACAACACAGCACTGTCTGGCTCAATAAAACAAATGAAGGTGAGCACCCTCTGCATGTACTTTGAAGAGCAAACACAAAATCCCACTGGTATCATTCTGTCCAGGCCAACCTGACCGTGCAGTGCCCACCTGTGCTGGCTTTTTAAGGGGTTTCCAGAGAGGGCAGCGAGGTTTTACTGGGAACCACACAGGATGCTGGGGAGGTGAAGATGCTCAGTCACTGAAGAAGCAGGAGGGCTGGGAAACATTGGTGCAGCAGTCCTGGGGGGCTGCTGGGAATTTCTCAGGGAGCTCTTCTTGCACTGAAGAGGAATCAGGCCAGAAGGAAGAGATGTACGCTCCATGTGGGTACACTTTCTGTGCCCCATCCCTGCTGCTGAGCCTGGGGAAAAGATAGAAAGGGCAGGCAAGCATCCTCCTGGAGCCCTGGCAGCCAGCAGGGGCTTGGTGTCCTGAGATGACATTAGCCCAGGGGATTGCCCATAGCAGGGTGTCTGGCTCTGGCTCTTCTCCCTGCAAGAATGACTGTGGGTTCATGCCTTAGCTTCTCAAGAGGTCCTCAAGCATCTCAGCTCAGAGCCAAGTCTCTTGTATTTGGACTGGGAGGAAAAACATCAGGTCTGGTATTTTAACTGGTGCCAAAATGTGTGCGTGCATGCACGCACATGTGTGTGCATGTATAACTTGAAACATATTGCTCATTTAATCCTTATTATATGTACTTGGTAGATGAGATTGTGCCAGCTCCAGAATAGCAGGAATAACTGCGTCAGGAATGATTAGGTTTGTCCAAGTTCAGCGAGAGGAACAAATCTGTTCTTCCCAACAGCGAAGTCTCCCTGGTGATCCACAGTCCCAGGCACCAGAGCATCACGGGGGAGGCTCCCTCAGCAGCCCCCCGCATCTGCTCTGTGCAGAACATGCCCCTGGGCTTCCCTAGGTGGGTTCAGGAGTGTTTCCTGACTGGTCTCTTGGTACCACTCGCTGGTTGCACTCGAATGAGGATGGCACGTCTCCCCGTGGGCAGCTGCTATGGGAGTCTCAGTCCTTATGGGTTTACATGGAGGTGGGATGATGTCGTGGCACACAGCACTGGCACAGACCTGCGATTTGTCTGCATACTGCAAAGCCAATGATGGACAGACCGTGCCCCACACACGTATCATATTTTAAACTGGAGGTTCTTTTCAAAGAGCCTGCAGCCTGGTGTGGGGATGCCAGTGCTGCACCAGTGCACAGCCTCCCTGTGCCGTGCTGTCCACTGCCATGAAGCTGGTGAAGCCACCCCAGCATGAAATGAGTTTGTCCCCTGCTCTTGGACCCAGCCCCAAGCTGTGGTCCTGGTGGGCACAAGCAGGAGGACGATGCCCCAGTGTATGTTTGGAAAGTAATCTTCCCCCAGAACATGTTTTGCTCTGTGTACACCACAGTGATGGCTGTGAGAGCAGCTCTGGCTGCATCACATACTGACCTTTTGTCAAGCAGCTGACTACAGAAACACTTATGGTAATAATGAGTCAATGTTTATCAAAGAAAAATCTCCTGCTCTGATAACAGTAACATGTACGTAATAAACAATTTTAATGTCTGCGTTCATTTCTCTGACTTCTAATCTTGTGTTTTAAGGTGTTTTTTGAAATCAGGCAGCAGAAAAGGCCACGGTAGTGCAAACATGGGTGCAACCACTACGCTCAGAAGCCAGCTCTGCAGGTAGGAAGCAGAGTCACACTACTACTGCCTTCACACACACAGAAAGGCTGTGTGGTCCCTGGGGGTAACAGAGGGCCAAGGACACCAGAGCACACCAGGCTCATCCCTGCTGTCCTCCCACAGACACAGGGACAGCACACCCTGCTTGTGCCACAGCTTCGTGGCAGCACGTGAAGCGAGGCCACTTCTCCCCCTGCTGCCGTGTTCTCCCCTGCTGGTACTGCAGCCAGGAGCATCCCTTGGCTCCTCTGTGGGACCACGAGGCCACTCCTCCACTTGTCCCCGCGGAGAAGACCTGCAGACACAGAGAGGAGTCCTTGTCTGCCCGTCGTGAAATGAGTGGGGTGGTATACGGCTAACAGCCTTCAGGAGTTAACACGGAGAGGTAGGTGAAAGCTGCTGAAATGCTGATGGATTTGGGACAAAGTTTTGATAAAAAGCAGATGGCACTTTTAGTCATTCTTTTTTTCCACTCAGCAAGTGGGGCCAAACATTCAGAAAGTTGTCTGTAAACATATCACCCTGTTTTACAACCACCTCGAAAACTACTGTGAATATGACTTTAATAACACAGGCATCCCCCGCGGGCCATGGCCTGCCCTTTATCGGCCTCATGTCTGCACTTGGCAGCCCAGCACCATCGCTCGTCTTTGATGCAATTTTGCCGTGCCAGTTGTTCCTGAAATAGCCCTGTTCCCTGGCACTCACGCTCAGTGCACGAACTTTATCCTCTTCCCATGCATGCTTTGTAGCAAAGACTCCTTTCCATGCTCAAAACCCCCACCTTTGTGGGAGCTCTGCTGGATGATGGAAACTGATAACACAGTCATTCTCATTTTCAGCCCCTCAAGACCATTCCTGCCCGCTGGGGTTCGGCACCATCACTCTTATTCAACAAAGGTTTCAGCAAGCCATGGCTGCCTTCAGCCAGGTATGTACGTTGGGTGCATACACAGAGGTGCTTGATGCCCAGGACCAAGGCAATATACCTCGACCTGCCTGTGCATACATCATGCAGCATCATCATCAGCATTCTGCATTAGTTATTAGTTATTATTAGTTATTAGGCTGCAGGCTGGCTGCAGCAGGTGATGCTTGCCCAGCCCCACACTGTGGCTTCCCCCAGGCCAGCCCTGCCTGACCACAGGGGTCTGGGGATTTCCAGCTAGCAAAAGTCTGAGCTCTTGAGCATTCCTCACTTGGGGATGGGGTATGCTGAGCTATAAGAGCACTTGCAGTTAATTATTCTTCAGTTATGCCTGTTTTTGGAGTGAGCACATTTTCTGCATTAATTTCTTGACGTGAACATCAGGAGCTGTCAGACTGTGAGAAAGGCTGGGTTTCACACATTTTGCTTTTGCTGGAAATATTCCTGCTTGGAGCCTGCACAGCAGCTCTGCTTAACACCTCCTGGTTTGCCATACGGCTCCATCTCAGAGCCCGGAGTCATCCTGCAGCAGGGAGGGACAGGTGCTGCTCAGACACTGAATAAGTGTGCAGGAGACACTCTTCTGTTTCCTTTAATGTTGTAAATTGCTATGTGATACAAGCCAAAAATAACTCATTCCCCCTAAACCATACAAACTCAGGGAGCAGAATATAGGAGCTATCTGACCCTACAGGGAACAGGGGCTGACAAAGTCTCTATAGGAAGGAGAGCAGAGCAGCACCCCTGCGTTGGCTGGTGCTGGGTGAGTGGCTGGAGGGGCAGTAATCCCCTGCTCCAGTCCCAAGTCCCTGCCTCCTTGGGCAGGAAAGTGGCCCTGGTGTTTCATTTACATTTGGGGCCTTTCTCATTTCTGCCAGAAGCATGTTGCGGGGGGAACTGCCACCTTCCCTGCCCCATGCCTTGCCTCCACAGCCAGCCTGGCTGCCCAGGGAGCTGCTCTAGGCAGAGGTGGGAGAGCTGGGATGATTTTTGTACCATCATTGATCTGGACCTGCTCCCCTGGGTGGCTGCCTGGTTCTTCTGCCCCTAGAGGTGGTGCTAATCCCACCAAATAGCCCAGGCAGAGCCTCAGCTCCTTCCCTGCCACCTGCTCACAGTGCTGATGGCCACAGAGGCCCTGAAACAGCCCCTCTCACAAGAGGAAGTATCGCTGCCACATTTGGGTCAATGAATACACCAAACCTCTGAGGTGCAGAGGATGCTCGAGTGAAAGTCAGTTAACCCAGCTTCCTCTGAGCCACAAGCACAGTCCCTCCCTGAGACCTCCCAGCCTTGTGGCCAAGCTACTGGCGGCTTAACCATGACGTGAAGCAACACAGGAGGCCCACAAGGCCCTAAGGAAAGAAATGTCTTTTGTATTCTGTAAGAGGTTGCCTGTGTGCCATGATGTCCCATCAGTACTGAAATGCTGTGGTCTTGAGGCAGTGCTCCAGAAGTGCTTTCTGCAGACATGTGCTAGAGCCTCTCACCTAGAGGAGCACGCATAGAAAAGCTTCTGTTACATTCACTAGCAGGAGAATTGCCTCAAATCAGAGAACAACCCACCTGCAAAAAGCAGTCATCTTTCAGGATTCAGAGCAATCACAGCTAAGAAGGTGGAGTATCTCCTGTTTTTTTCTGTGCATAAAGACATACTAATATGACAGAACTTGGTGGAGCATTGCACTTCATAGCTGCTTGTCTGCTGGGATGAATCTCAAGTGGAAGCAAAAGGCTTTGTGATCCAGTTGCCAGACCCATGGAACATCCAGTCCTTAGGGTTCCTGGTCTAAATGATGATTTCCCCTTTTCCCTGCATAGGTTCACAAGCTACTTGACTGGGCAAATGCAGGTGAATACAGCAACTGAACCATAATTCATTTCCAGAAAATTGATGAATTTATTCACCTCGCAGGTCCAACTACCCAAAGACCAGTTTCCTTCAGCTCTCAAACCAATTCCTGCTGTAGTGGCAGTTCCAGATTTGAAGAGTGGTTTCCTGGGATAAAGTCACTGCAGGTCTGGTTTCTGGACCCACTGAGCAATTATCAGAAGCATTAGGAAAATGCAATATAAGCATACTCTAATGCCTACCTCTGGTCATTAACCTGCATGCAGCCAGAAAATCCTTGGGATTTATCAGTAATAAACTTCAAGAAATAAGTTAGGCAAACCTTTGATTTAAAGCACACATCCTCCAGAGCAAACCGAGACCCTGAAAGAACTTATTCTCCAGGTTGGTTGTCTAGAGGACATTTCATGACAATTTAAAGTTTATCTTTGTACCAGGCCTCTTCTGTGCCTCCAAGGCTGAGTTTGCATGTTGCACTTTAGGTGCATTCTTGGCATGGGAAGACATTAAACAAGGAGTCTCCTTTTCAGACATTTATGGGGACAGGATTACTTCCCCAGAGGGTTAGCACTGGAAGATTGAACTGGCATAGTCCTGGAAAGGTCAGCGGGCACAGACCAGCTCTGGCTGTGGCTTCAATGCAATTAGAGAAGATGAGAGGAGCGGCATACTGAAAATGGCACTGAACTGGGCTCTCAGGAGAGTGAGGCAGGTCTGATTCACAGCTTTTTTTGGTGTGACTTTGGGAAAGTCAATTAACTGCTGTCAGCATTCACTGAACATCCCTGCAGAGATGCTGGATCCCATCCCAGCACCGAAGATCTGATTCCTGTCATCGTTCGACCACATTTAGTCGCCTTTTGTATTTTCTTGTTGTTGGTTTTTGTTAGTGTGACAGACTTGCCCCACCAAGCTGAGAAAGCTCAGGGAAATAACCACGAGTGCAGAGAGGGTGAGTCATGGGGAGCCCGGGGGCTGGCGGCAGAGACCCCTGTGTGTAGGGCTGTGGTTGTGGGAGGTGGGAGGGTGGCTTGCTGGCCACAGGGATGAAGTGGGCAGGTGTGGATGACTCAAGTGAAGCCTGCTGCAAAACAAGAGATCTGAAGGTGAAATTGGGGGGGGTTACTGGTAACACCCGGGAGTTTTATGGGTCAGCTCAAAGCTTCATTTTCCTTTCTATACCCTCCTCCTACTTGTTCTTGAGAACCACAGTGCTTCTGCCCTTCAGTTTTTTTCTTCATTCACTCTTACTCTCTTCTTCAATGTTTCTTCTTTTCTATGTTTATTCTAGCTAAAAGCTAAATGCCCCTTGTTTAGCCAGCTGATGAGTGTGATGTGAGTTTTCTTTCATAGACAGACTGGTGGGAAAATAACAAGTGGAAAAATAATCCTATTACTGCACCGACTTTATGGAGGCATAGTGGGCATGGTGCTGCCTGGCAGGGGAAGTGTGGGCCTCCATCCCCTTCTCTGCTTATTAATAACATAACATTCTCTCTGTTTATTAATAATGTAAGTAATAATTACAAGCACTTCATATTAATTGAGAGCACTTTACTTGAGAAACAGTTTTGTGAAAACAAGCCTATTTATAAACATCTCCGCGCAGAGGTAACATACTCAGCTTCTTGTGTTGGTTGATTCAAAACAGTTCATAGAAACCGTTCTGATAAGAAACCCAAAGACTGGCTGACATTATTACAGAAGATGTCTTCTTTCTTTGGAAATATTATGCTTTTGTTGAAAAAATAAATAAAAATATCACCTCAGCTAAAAAGTTTTTCAATTGGGGAAAAAAAAAAAGTCATCACCGTTACTAGAGACCTTAAAACTTTCACTCTACCCATTTTCCAACCTTTCCTTGAGCTCTAGATACTTGGCCTGTGCGACTCTCCTTTATGCTGTTGATATGTTACAGTCTCATGAAAGCTGCAGTTCAAATTTGTTCAAAGAGCACCAAAACCATGTTTTCACATCAGTAAAGCTAGGCACATTCTGAAGCAGCACGGCACTGCCACTGCCACCACACACACTTATGGCTCAAAGACCGGTCACTGGTAGCTGTGAGGTGTCTGGGTTCCCCCAGGATGCAGGGGATCTCCCTGTCGGGGCATTCAAGCAGCTTTGAAGCTTCTGGAGGAGCTTCAGCTGTTTCTGCTCTTTTCCTACTTGTCCCCGTTGCCTTTCTGGAAGTTATACCCAGTTATCATTGTTATAGTGGGTGGGAGCTAAGCTGGAGGTTTTCCCCTGCAGAACATCTGGGAGCGCTCATGTGCTCTGCTCCACCTGCGGGCCCAGGGAAGCAGGGTGCTCACCTCGTGGCAGGATCCAGCTGCTGGGAAGCACCCGTGTTGTCCCCGGTGCAGAACCGCACATTGAGCCACACCAGGCAGTTTCTGCTTCCACCAACACAGATAGTTTTAAACCGACAGTGTTGAACTTTCGTCATGCACCCAAGCCTCCGTTGTAACGTAGCTTATCCCTAAACAGCTATCCTTTCATTTCATTTCAGATTGAAACTCTCAGGCAAGCCAGAAAAGGTTTTTCAGACCTCTTCTGCAAACGCACAGCTATTCCTGTGTGTGTACCACAAGAAATGTGCAGGGACGAATGCAACATCCTTGCGTCTGTGGGACACATCTAGGACTCAGCTGAGCCCAGTGTTATTTCAGACATCTAGGGCTATCACATCTGTATCCAAAAGCACTCCATGGCATTCACAAGCTGCTTTTAGAAAACAGGATTCTGTATTCTTTGAAAAGTGACATAACTGGAAAAGAGACATTGTAAAATACTTTAGTAGGGTGGTGTCTTCAGTGCTGTGGCCCTGTCAAAGGACCAGGGTGAGAAGAAATAGCCTCAAACTGAGACATATGCTGACAAAAATCAGGAGCATTGCATCCGAGGTCTTGATAAAAGCTAATTAACACTTGTGACAGCTTACATCCTGTCTGACGGTGGAAAGGAAACACACCGTAGGCGTCCCGATGCTGACATTCATGCCTGGCATTTCCCCAAGCTATCACCACAGCACATGCAGCATCACTGGCAGCGTGTCTGCGCACGGGCTGCCCACACCTCCTCCGGGCTGGGACAGCATCTCCTGTCTGACGGGGGTCTCACAGGGACGAGGTGTGTACAGCCCTGCCAGACCCATCAGGAGTGTCAGTTGACCCTAACCTTTGCTGGGGGTGTGCCAGCAGCCCCTCAGGACCTCCATCCAGGACCTCACCATGCTCAGCAGCAGCACAAAGCTTGCTATGGAGGTCTGCTGAGATGTTCCAGGCATGGCTCTGCCTGGGCCAGCAGCTCCCCAGCACCATCTGGAGCCTGGCACAAGTTGGTCATCTCCAACAGGCAGCCTGGACAAGGTCTCCCTGCTTGGCAGGGTGATGGCATTGAACAGCAGAGATGTCGACAGGTCACCTCCATGCCAGGTCACCCCCCTGTAGGTCCATGCAATGTGCCAGTGTTGCCATGGCTGGAGTTTGGCATCTCCCTACCATGCAGGGGAGGGCAGTAGGAAAGACGTCCTCTGCCCTGGGCATGGGGAGGACCTGGACACGCTGCTGCTACATCCCCAATCTCTTTATCTCTGTTCCCCACCCAGCAAATTCACTTTCCTCCTGTTCGTTACATATAGTGCCAGACCTGGGCATGAGGCTCATGCTAGGAGAGTGTTTAGGGGACTAGGTCCATGATATCAGCACTGTCTGCTTACTGTCACTGGGGCTGTATGCAGCACCACAGCCCTTCAGCAGGTCTTGCAAGACTGCTCCTCATGTCCCTGGCACACGACTGCTTCTGGGTCATGTAGGGCAACCCTGTCTTTTCCACAGATGCTGGAGACTTTCACCTTGATCACCGGCAGTGCTCTCCCCTGTAGGGATGAAAGGTTTGTTACCAAAGGCAAAGACAGAATGGTTTCCTTTCTGAAGACACATCAGAGAGCTGCATGTTTCCTTTGCGCTCACAAAACCAGTGCTCGCCTCCTTCAACGTCACTGGGCACCAACCCCAGGTGAAACCGGAGCCTGGTGGAAAGCCAGGCTCTGCTCTGCTGGCTCTGATGGCAGTGGGCCTGGTCACCTCAGCTGGGACATGGGGAAGAGAGCAGGGGACAGCAGTAGATGTTGGACAGAAGACCTGTGGTGAAGAAACCAGGCAGGAGTGGGAGCACTGGGAATGCTTTTCCCCTCCTTGGCCTGGCAGGATGCCCACAGCCACCTCCAGGCCATCCTGGAGCCAGGTTCATCATGGGCCACGCTGACAGGATGGGGTACGGAGTCCACACTTGCCCCATGGGCACCAGGGGCTGCCCTGAGCCAGGAGCTGTGCTCAGGAGAGGTGGGGAGATGGCAGACAGGACACCACTGTGGTCCTGCAGGTGTGGGAAAAAGAGGAGAAATGGTATGGATAATTTACATGGAGGGTTTGCACTAGTCACAGCGCAGGCTGTACCCCAAGCCCTGGCTGTGCAGACCCTGCTGCAGACAGCAGCCACGTGCCTGCCCCATGCACTGGGCAGCAGCAGCCCCTCCGGAGACCCAGACCCACAGCCAACAGCCCTCCTCCATTCCTGTGTCCCCTCAGCTCCTGGGCTGTGGGGTCACATAGTCAGAAACATAAGGTCTCTTTTTCTAAAGCATCTTGAGAGTCTGAATCACTTTTGCGCCTGGGATTCAGCAGTAGCAGCCCATAGGCGTTTTTCAGAGGATGTCCCCGGTGCTCCCCCTATTCCTGTTCCTGCCCCCAGCCTCATCTCGCACTGGCTCTCATAGACCTGCTCCAGCTCCATGTCCCTGGGTCTAAGAACAGAGTCTAAACTAAGAACAGAGCTTATTACACTAATGGAAGGGTACTCAGTCACGAAGCCTGTTACTCTCCAGTGGTGATGGGAGCCTTGGGGAGCAGGAAAGATGAGACACGGAGGGCTGCAGGGCCCTCCCAGTGCTATAATAAGCCCTGGGGCTGAGCCGAGCCATATAACTCTTGTCCTCCCCTTCCTCAGGACATGGTCCCTCAGGCAAGTGCCCTCTCCCTGACAGAGAGCTCCCAGCACTCAGTGAAGCTTGAAGAGCCAAGCAAGTGTCATCTCAGCAGGCTGAGATGGCTCCAGGCTTGTTTGGGGATCAGACTCAAGCTGTGCCATGGTGTCAGCCCGTACAGGCTATTTCAGCCACCAGCATGAATGGAGCCAAAGGATTTCCACCCACTCCACTGCTGTGCTCTCACATCTGGAAAGCTTTTAAGCCCAGTTTTAAGCAGTTATTCACTGCCAGACAATTTCCTGCCAGCTAGAAAAGTATTTAGCATCCAAACTCATCCAAGCTTGGGTGCTTGCAGCCTCACATGGCTGCAAGGGACCCAGACGGGCTCGGTCTGTAAGAAGACCAAGGCTGAAATGGGTAAGCATGATCAAACGACTCTTACTGCATGACACCTGCTACTCCTACTCCTTCTCCCATCCACAAATCACCTCCCACAAGCAGAATCTTTTACTTCAGTCTCCACAAACTGGCTGATAGTAAATGTCAACCAAAACAGTGAAACCTTTGCAAATTTGCCACAGCCCTGAGCTCCAGGACACCACACAGCCTGCTCTGCAAGAGAGGCTCCAGGAGGAAGCAGCACGTCCCGTACATGTGGGTGTTCTCCTCTCGTTGCATGAGGGGAGAGTGTGAGTGGAGTATTGCTTGTGTCTCTCATGCAGCATATGACTCCGTCACCTGTTCTTCAGGAGGAAAGATATGTGGCAAATTGTGGGTGAGGCGGGGAACAACCAAATGAAGCTGCAGTTTTCTGACGTGGGCAAACCTTCATGTGCCTTGAAGGCACAGTTCACACCATATTGCCCTGACTCTGCTCTCTTTGAGGCCCCTGAAGATTTGAGCGTTACCTGTCAAGGAAACCACATATAAATGAGGCAGAAAGTCCAGCTGTGCTTCTTAACCTCTTGCAAATCAGACTGGGAGGTGCAGGATCCCAAGGCAGACTCGGCCCAGTTCACAACGTGCTGGAGGCTCTCCTTGCCTCTGCTTCCAAAGATGTGCCATACCTATGGGCTGAATGATGGAAGGCAAACAGGAAACAGAAAAGTGTCTTCAGCTATGAAGTCATGTGTGAACCTGTGGGATCAGGTGCCAGAATGGAAAGTCTTGCCCCCCCCTCCCCCTTTGAGGTAGTACCTGCCTTTTTCTGCTTTAGTGTGTCTATTGACTACCCAAGCCAACTGAGGATCCCAGCATAGTGTGGGTAGTCCTGCACTTTTTTTTTTTTACTTTTTTTTTTTTTTTTTTTTTTTTTAATGGAAACACAGGATCCTGAGCTCCTCTGCAGTGACCGCATAGAGGTGGCCTGGCACTGGAGGGTGATGGAAAGGTGCCTCCCACTCTTCCCAGAGTCCATCGCTATTGCCAGGTTCAAGAAGATGACAACCTATGACCATCCCATAAAGCCTCCCCTGCCTTGCATTCACTCAGACTTCGCAGTGAGGCTTTCCAGCTGGGTCTGATTTCCCAGCATCACCAGAGCTGGCCTTTATCTGGTGATTGTGGCAGCGTTATATGTTGAGCAGGTGTTCTGCAGCCACCTGGCCCAAGCAAAAGGTCTCACAGTGTAGTCCCAGCATCAGTCCAGAGTTGTGGCACTGAATTCATCCAAAGGAACTGGCAGAATAAGGATAGGAGTGCAGAAATTAGCCCTATAATGCTGCAGCCTGAGGCAATGCTGCTCTTTTTGCACAGGAAAGATGGCAGTCGCCAAGGTTTCAAGCACTCCGTGCAAAGCAGGGAATTTGAGGAGGTCCCACTGGAGGATAAAGTATCTCCTGGGTGCTTCCTGCACAGTGTCTGTCCCTCAGTGGATGGCTATTTCATTTTAAATCAGTTACAGGCATAAAGGCGAACTATTCAAACAGTTAAAAAGCAATAGCTTAAACTATTGTTTTTCTAAGCCTCTTGTACCCACCCCGATCCCAGAAAACACATCCAAAAAGACACCTTATCCCTGTCCTTGCTGTGTATCAACAGCATGCCACTCCTTTCATTCTTAGAAATGCTCTTGATCAAAATTGCTCGTCTCTATGAGTGCTCATCTCTCTCCACTGTGCCTTCATATAGGGGAAATTTATCAACAGCTGTAGAAGTTCAGTTTAGGTTTCCTTGAGACTGCAGGTATGAAGCTGCACAGAGGTCCCCAGAGCCTACAGGTCTGTCAGTAACACAAAACGGGCTTTGCCAGGGGGTGGCACAGAGCTTTGACCCTTTTCGTGTTGGCTGTCCACAGTCGCACTTTAATTTGCTTTAATAGATAAGGGAAGCAAGGAGAGGCTACTTATTTTAAAGTCTCTTGCAGCTGTTTATTAGCAAGATAGCCACTTTCAATGAAGCCTCCTTTGATTTTACCACAGTCCATGGATGGGCAGCCTGCAAATATTAGCTGTTTTTCCTGCCTACTGGTCCTTAGTGAACTCAGGGGGCTGTCGATGGTGCCTGGTCTCTCTCTCCTCAGAAAGACTCACCCCCCCCCCCCCCCAGCTTGTGAACCTGTCCAAAATGGGGATGTGCAAAAGGGATTTGTGAGCCATGACACACAACACACAAACTGAATTATTGTGATGTCCTGTATTGTCAAAACCCTGATGTTCAGGTGTATAAAAAACAATTAGCAGAAGTACGGAGACTAATTTTAGCTCAGAAATGGTGTTTGAAGCATTGGATCTGAAAGACTGTGGGCACTCTGGTGTCTCCACTTTTTAAAGGGCTTGGAAACTTGGCAAAACTGTAGAAATATCCCATAAAAACTGCTGCAGGCTTTGAAGAAGCTCTGTAGTGAGAATATGAAGGATATCAGCCCAGGCAGATAAAACAAGGAAGGTTAGGAGATGACTCAGGGTATGTGTGTGAATTTACTCACAAGGTGAAAACATCTTCCACAAGGACCTCTTGAATTTAGCAGAGGCAGGCATTAGGAGACGTGGCAGCTCTCTGACCAGGGAAAAGTAAAATATGGAGATAACCACACAGGTAATAAGCAGAAGTATTTAACTACAGCCACTGACACTTTTTTCTTGTCTGCAATTGTAAAGTTGGTACCTGAAAAAGCTCTGGATCTCAGGTCCAGAAACCCAGTGACGAGCACCCATCTGTCCTTGGCTAACACCAATAACCCTACTTCCATGAAACAACATACATACACTGATTATGTCTCACAAATTTCAAGTCAAATTGCAGAATGTTTTTTCCTACTTCTTATAGTTCTCTATTTTTATCTCTAAAAATAGTCCCTGAAACCCCCTACCTTAAGTGCTTTTTCAAAAAATAACAAAAAAAAACCAAGAAACTCTCCAGTCGGTTATAAACAGAGGATGGGAAAATCCTGCACTTGACTAATTGTAGTACCGCGACCTGACTTTGTCTTTGGGGATTTCTCAAAGTTCAACATCTTCATGAGTTAAGAGCCAAACCGAAAGTGAAAATCTGGCTCTGTTTGGAGCTGTGCTGCGCAAACCGCAGGTGAGCTGGGCAAATCTGCCACTCCGCTTTTACTGACATGAACCAAGCAAAACAAACAGGTCTTTTTGGTGCTGGTTTGAGGAAGAAACTTGAAAAGAGTCCAATTTCTTAGGAACAGCTGGCTCAGAATCTCTATTTTTGGAAGGCTGCTGGGGACTTTCTTGGTGAAAATGGAAGAGGTGCAGGAAGTTGACTTACATGTTAAATGGTTGGTTTTCAGCTGAGGAAACCTTATTTTTTTCAGCGAGAGGATTTTTAATTTGGTTAAACTTCCCACAATGCAAAAGTTATTTCCAAAACAGTTTTAGTCTTCCCTTCATTTTGTAAAGAGACAAATCATATGAATTTTTCTTGAACACTTGTGTCCCTTTGACCTGGCTGGGGCTCAGCACGAAGCTGTACTGGGGAAGCAGCAGTCACACAGCCACACCTGCAGCATCACTACTGTGCTCAAGGACCCAGACCGTACAAATGGACACACCTCTGCACTCATCTCCACCCCACCAAACTTCAGAAAGCCTAATGCGAGCGTCTCTCGGCTGTTTTGGTTAGGTTATGGAGATATTTCCCAGGAAAGCGGTAGCAAAATCCTTGTTTCAGAAGGATTTCTGACATCACTCAAAGCTGTAATCTTCTTGCACCCGCTGTGCTGGGGCTATAACCTGCCTACGCAGAGACCTGGTCCCCAGTTAGTCATGGTGGCCTGGTTTGGCTGAGCCCCAGGAACTGTGCTATAATAAGCAATGTTAATAATAATTATAGTAATGGCTAGATCAACATGAGCGTCAGTCAAGCATACCCACCCTCAGACCCCCAGAGCAGTCTCTCTATATTTAACATACTGACACAGTCACCTTTCATTAGCAAAACAGTCGGCTGACTCTTTATCTAGCATTTGAGCATCTGTCGCTGGCTTTCATATCAGCCATCTGATGGTGCCCATTTTATTTGTGAAAGGCGAGCATTCATTTCAGAAGGGTGACTTGTACAAAGCCTATGCTCACTTGAGGAAGTCACTCGCTGATAGCCGCAGCTCTTGCACTGCACATTCAGTCACGGGCAGCTCTCTTCCTCCCAGTCCACTTTTGTACTGGGACTTCTCCTTTCAGACCCCCGTAACACCCTCTAGTCCAGATGCTGCCTAGAGAGGAGGCCCTTCCAAACAAATGGGTGTGGAAGAAACAGCAACTCTGCTTAGTTTAAAGGGACTTTGAAGCGTAATCATTCAAGAATATACTTAAAGGAGAAAGGGAATTTCCCCAGGCTTTGTCTGAGGGGGGCTGCTAACAGTCCTACTAGGGAGTCCACAGCACGGTAAAGTAAGGTCAAACCTTTAAATAGATTTCATCTGCTTCACAGACCATAAATGTTCCTCTGGATTCTGCTGGGTAAAGTGCTCATTCAGGGTCACATTTTTTGTTTGTTTGTTTGTTTGTTTTTGCAGGCTTTGTAGATGGAGGCAAATGAAGGAAGCTAGGCACATGGAGGGAAGCTATGCTTCTTAAGCCCTTTATCCTCACAAAAATGCATCAAGAGTTTAGCACACTGTGTAGGTCAACATTCAGAAAATGCTGCCACTCAAGCCAGGTGCCAGCTGGATTCCTAGTAATCTAGTATATAAATAGAGCTGGTTAGGGACTTTCAGCAAAGTATTTGCCCAGCGGACCAGGACAGCTCTTTTGTAGCAATAAAAGGAAAGGTTTTCTGAACCCTAGCAGACAGCATGTGTTACGAAGTACAGTGTTCTCTAGTATCTAGGGGATTTTTTTTTCTTTGCATCTGCTCAGCATGTGTGTTTCTGAAGTCTGCATAGCTCATACATCTAGTAAAAATGATCATATCCTCCTTCTATGTCCTGTCCAGGTAACTGTGCCACATATTGTAAATGCACCCCAAAACAGGCTTATTTCCCTGACAGCACAGGAGAAAGGGACTCTGTGTGTCTCCCTGAAAAAGAGGGGATGGGAGGGCTGACCCTGACTTTCAGAGAGGGCTCATCTCACACAAGGTCCAGCCTTACAGTATCGATACCCTCACCTGGGCTGGTTAACACCAGCTCCCTTTCTAGTGCATAGAGTAAGATCCCCATTTTTACAACTTGTTTTAGACCTGCCTTAGGATGAGATGATTATAAACAGCTGGCTGGCTGTGTTTTGTTGTGTGGGTTGAACGCCTAAATGCATGCATGTATGGGTACACACACAGCCTCCCACCCACCCACGCACACAACACAGCCGTGTACAGCAGCACACTCAGTGTTCATATTATCCACCCTGGAGAAGATTTTAGCTTCCTACAGAGCTTCCCTGCATTCTGCCCTTTCATTCTTTCTGCCTGTTTGCTCCTTTCTGGGAGGAAGGATCTGCTTTTATTCTTGGGAAGACCCTCTGCTGGGGTAAAATTATCAGCTAAGCTCTAAATCCTGGGGGGGGGGAGAAAAAAATACCAGCTTTTCTGAAGGAATTTCTGCCATGGTCTGACACTGAAACACTCTCAGACAGCTTTTCTCCTTGCACGGGTAAACATGCAGCCTTCTCACAGGTCAGCTAGCCCACCACTGCTCTTGAATTTTCACTCTCCTCCTACATTCAAACAAGTTGGCGTTTCTTCATCAAGCCTGAACTTCTCAAATTACTCAGGGGGAACTTATCAGTCTGAAGGTCTGGGAAATAACAGAGGCTACACCTCCTGATTCAGCCTCAGTTGTATTAATGGACAAAGTGGCTCTTGTGTTTCTCATCAATACTATTCATTTCTGCTGAGAAGTGACTTGGCAGAGAGAGCTGACTGAAAAAGAGCAGAAAGATCTAAATGTATTCCTATCTAATTTCTTCTCAGAGTCTGTTCAGATGTAGTTTTTCATCTCCATTGTTTGGGGTAATTAAAAAACTTTCAGTTATTGTATTAGATAAACTTCCCATCAGAAATCCCCGTATAAGCAGAATTCTTACAATTGATTTGCAATGTCACTTTTGTGATACTGAGATATGGCTTTGGGCTTTTTTCTGCTTAGAAGCACAAGGAGGAGCAACAGTCTTTCCTGGATCTTTGGGGTGTTTTTTGTTTTTGTTTTGTTTTGTGGTTTTGTTTTTTTTTTCCTGGTAGAACTGTCAACAGTTGTAAATTTTGTCTTTGTTTTTCTTGACCTCTTCTTGGCTGACAGAAGAAGGTGAATGGGGACTCAGCTGAAACTTAAAGATAGGCTATGCCCATAATTGAGACATTTTCATCTACCTTCTTGTAGCAGACGCATTAAAAAAGCTGAATTTTAAAGAGTCTTCAAGGAAGAAATTGAGTAAGTAAACACATAATTTTGACTATATGGTCGTTCAAGCATTTTTCATCTCGCTTATTTTATGTGAATGGACTAAAGCAACAGTCAAACCCATTAATTCACTTTGTTAGTCATTCTTTAGCACCACAACGACTGTTTTCTGTATGCTGGTCTTCAGAGAACAACCAAGATAAGGGTCTATCTGGATATGACTGAGAGAACTGATTGACATGGAAAACATTGGCTTTGGCAGAGAAGAAGCTCTTATTCCTACAAGGACAGCGGAGTCCTGACACCAGACTTTATGTGAAAGGGCAATGCATGTGTCACAGATTGAATAGATTAGACAATCATTTCTTCATTGATTCTCTGTTGGGGGTAGAAAAAATACCAGAAAAATACTCAGGGTCTCTACAAATAATCTGTCCTTTGAACGCTGTCCTCTTGTGCACAGGGAAAGAAGCTGACATACTGGTAAAACTGAAATGATTGCCAGAGTTATTATGACTCCTTCTTTTTAGGCAAATGGTTCCTAATTAAATAAGAAACTAATTCAGCCTTCTCTTATACTTCTTTTGTCAAGAGAAAATAATGTTAATGAACCAGGGTCTTGGAATAAATAGTTTATCTGTAAAGACATGAGCATTGCAACTATTTCTGAAGCAAGTAACGATAGTTGCCATTAAAGGTAGAAACTTAGATTAGGTGGTTCGCTGGTCTGATACAATCTGCTCACTCCCACACGCCTATGTTCTATGATCACTTTTTTTCCCCCCATGACATGGCTTAAGCCAAAAAATTTGTCTGTATTCAAGTCTTCCATGAGCTGGTGATTATTTGGATATAGAGGTTAGCAGGTTAGCTGTGGTCACCTGTAGGGGCTTCCCATCACCACACGTCTTCAGAGATCTTACTTTCAGTTGCAACTACAAGCAGAAGTTCCAGAATAGCACGAGAAAGGATGTTCCCCAAACCGTTTCTAAAATCAGGAAGTAGAAGAAAGCTGCTAAGATCTCCAGAACTAAAACAAATGCTAACCTCATTCACAAGGTATGCATTCTTGTTGGGTGCTTATGCTACCCAGGCTTTTGGGCTTCCCCATAATTAAGTAGCTTTAAGGCTTAAATACAATACAATGGGACTATGTTGGCTGTTCAGAGAACTACCAACCCTCACAATCAGTCCACAGAACAGAAGTCTGCAGGTTTTGTTTGAACCTGTTGCTTGGGGATTAGCTCCATGGACACCTCAACCCAATCAGCACGGAGAAGGGTGGGGGTAGTCCCCTTAAACGGCCATTGTGTGTCTCAGAATGGTTATGGATGTGAATTACAAATGAAGTCTGAAAATCTGCCCTAGGTGTCTGTATTTTTCTTCCAAGTAAAAATGATAAAACTGTGTAGACAATATATATATATATGTATGCTGCCAATCTGCGTATATAACTATGTCTGTATATGTACGTATGCATTTAATGGGATGGACCCTGTATTTTTTTCTTTGTTACATGATTAATTTTTATAGGAAACAGAGATAATAATGCTCAGATAGCTCAGTTTTAGGGAAACAGCATTCTGCTTTATCACCATCAGCACAGAACCGTGGCTGGCAAGGTGTTCTGCTAAAATGGCTGTGTACCCAGTGGCATCTGGTAGACCTGCCTGCAAGAACTTCCCAAGGCAGGGATCACTGTACGCACTGGTTTCATCTCCTTCCCAGCACAGAGTGCATGGGCTGAGGGGCAGAGGGTTTCTGGAGAACCAGTTAGAGCTCCCTGACCTTCCTCCTGGCACTGGGGCCTGGGGTCTGGCTGCAACTGCTTCTAGGTTAGAAAATACTTGCAAAAGGCATGTAGGCCTGCTAAGTTTCGTACTCTGGAGAGAAGATTTGTTTGACTGATCTTCTCCAGACTGTCTCCAACGCTGTCTGTCTTGAAACTTCGTGCTAAAACGCCTCATATGGCAGATATAAGAAGCACAGAGGGGTCTGTGAGCTGGCTGGCAGGGCCTGAGGGATCAGCTAGGATTTGAAGAGATATGGAGAAGAATGTGGCCACCCTGTGTGCATCTTTTTCTAACCTTGCACAGCCCATCTTCTCCATCTCTCTTGTGTCCTGGAGGTGGGGAGGATGGCAGAGGTGCTGCTGTGCTAAGGTTGAAGTCAACCAAGGGTGTCAAGCAAGGGGAGGCTGAGGAACCTGAATAACATGGCAGGACCGAGGAAGTGCCCCAGTGACTTGGCTTGCTCAACGCAAACCACACTCAACATATTTGAGATGCTGCCCCCATAAGTGTAAGCAGCAATCTGCAGAAGAGTTGTTTGTATCTGGGCTGACAAATACAGGTTTTCAGAATTTCTCATGTGTATTCTGATTTCTGAAGGTCTGCAAAAGCTTAAAGTCATTTGTGAAAGTAACACCACAGGAGTGAAAAAATTTAGCCAGGGGTGGTGCTGACAGGGACACAAGAGAGAGATTTTGCTTCAGTTTGGGCTGACTCAAAGCCATTTGCTGAAGCATGAATTTGGCAACTGTAGGTTTTTCTCTGAGATCCCAGCTAATCTGAAAACCCACCTCTGGCTTTTTCAAATATCACTGTGATTTGTAAATATTGACTAAGGAGTCTGCTAGAATACATTTCTGACTGCACTCATGATAGTATTTCCCAGCCCTGACGTGCAATATAAGGCTGGCAGCTGACCCTGCCTGAGTGAACAAGAAGAACAACAAGTAGCAAACACAGCCCTAGGCTCATGTGCACAGGGCTCCCCAGGCCTTTCCTGAATGCTGCCAGCCACTGGCATGGACTCAGGCAGTGATACCTCAAATTCCCCAGTATAAATGAGTTGCAGTGAAGTTGATGTCTGGCTGCAATTTTGTCCAGGCCTAACACTGTGCAAGTAAGCCTGGCCCTTGCTGGAATAAATCTGGTAAACCCTGTTCCAGCTGCTGTGAGGATGATGCATGATGCTCAACACGTACAAGAGAATTCTGGTCATGGGAATGGACAGGGATTCGGCAAGTTTCTCAAACAGCAAAAGTCATAAAGTTGTTTTCAACCAAATTGCACAAGCCAAGCCGAGTCATTTTACAGGTGACAAAACGAAGAGCTCATTTAAAAGAAACCAGACATTTAAAAGAAACCAGGCATAACTAAGTTGTAGCAAACTTTAATGTTTGCACAATAAGCCACTAAGTAGTGAAGCAAGACACCAACCAGCTGCCACAGATCATATGATGCTCCCAGTCACGTGAAACAGCTTTACAGAGAAAATCTCTCTGATGTGCCTTTCAGAAACATTAGTCAGCAGACTTGCTGCCATGGCCCTTGTGGAAGGTTATCTTCCCCATTTTGTAGCATTGTATATTTTCAACCCCCGATTCTCAAGTATCCTTGGGAGGGTTAAAGAAAGAGATAGGTGAAGGCCCAAACAAGAAGATTACTCTTGACACAAACACCTTGCCTAGAGAGGAAAGATGCTTTCTTACAGCTGTCACTGAAGACAGATGTCAGGACTGAGTGGGCCCCCAGCTGCTTGCAGCTGCAGGACCATTCCTAAGGGGTTCCCACTGGGACTGCTCTTAGGTGGGATGCAGGGACCAAACATTCATAGTAAGGGGTAGAAATAAGAAAGAGAAGGATGCCATCTCCTCTCCTTCTTCTTGTTTCAGTGACTGGGAGCACAACACAGCCCTTTCAGCACTCATTCAAGTGAGTTGCAACAGGTGTTGATGCTAGGCAACTATGGCTGAGCACTGGAGAAAATAAGGAGTCCACAGAGCCACAGAGGCCTGGGAGAGACTGGCTTAGGACAGCTGAGTGTTGGATGTTACACCCACCTGCCTTCTGCCTTCTGCCAGGCCACTTGATGTGCACTGCCTTTCAACCTGCAAGTCCAACACAGTGGTTTACTGATGGATGTGGCCTTTGTAAGGTACCATCACAGTCTCAAGACCAGATGAAGTAATATGTACAGGCTTTTCCAAAGGAGGGGAAGTTCACACTATTGCACTCATCATTTTCCTTTGGCCCACCCCAACGGTTCCCAGGAGTAAAAGGTAGATAGACAGCAGCTCAGCTACAGATTTACCATTATTTTATTCTCAAGCAGATATTAAAAAAAAAAAAAAAAAAAAAAAAAAAAAAAAACCACCCACCACCACCAAGACAAAAAATCAACCTAAACAAGTCTTGGGAATCCCAAGCTTCCTTTGTTATAAAGGAGGCATGAGAGCGGTACAGACCAATTCCACTGAAGGGAACCTTGGTGAGTAAATGAAATATATCTTGGTGCATGAAAGAAGAGAGTGAGAACTACTGCTGAAGAGAGCAGTTTAAGAAGTTAAAATTAAGGTGGAAGGAAAATGGTTGTGTTATTTCACTAGAGCTGCACAAGGAGAATGTTCTTCTTTATCAGGAACTGAAAGAAGCTCTTTTCTATAGAGAAAAACAAGATGAAGACTTCATTCACTTCCATTTTATTTCTTCATTTGAAAGATGAGCTTACTCCAGTTTTCCTCTTAGACTGAAGAAAGCATGCTGCCATCTATGCTGTGTATGCTACTCTGAGTACTATATGTGTACCACCCATGCATGGTGCTGTTGAAAATAGTCAGCATCTGAGCCTATGGTGCAAGACCCTTTGTAGTAAATGGGAAGAAAAAGTCAGCTCCAGCTGCAGAAATCCTCTGATCGGACATAGGTTCCTACCTTAGGAGACATGGCTTGCTTTTCTTCTGGATTAAGGAGAAAGTCTAGCTGACTAACTTGGATGTAGATGTATCAGCTTAGACAGAAGAAATACCCGATACCTGTTATGCCCATTACCTTTTGCACTGGCACATCAGGTCTCTTTGGATCCCCATGACACCCCATTTTGTCAAGGGCTGAGAGTGGCTGTGTCCACAAGCAATCTCAGACTTTGCATCCTATTTGGGTGAAAGCTGCTATTTTGTGCTCGTGTTTGAACAGCACCTTGAGCAAGAAGAAGTTCAGTCTTCATTCCTTCAGCAAACAGTTAGTTTTGCCACACGCAAAATTGATTATAATCGTCATGCCAAGAATGGAAGTAAGTCTCATGATTCTGTGATTTCAGTGTTGAGATACTAATGCTAGTGCATTAGTATCTCTATAATGCTAGTGCTAGCTGGAGGCAAAAAACAGAGATGTGTCATAAGTCAAAAACCATGGAAGAGCCAGCCAGCTCTTCATAGCACTAACTGTTGCTGGTTTCCACCACCTAAGACTCTGAGCCTCCATTCCCAAGGCTCTGCCTCAATAAAATCATCCTCCAATAGAAGGTTGCCCTAAGAAGGTGACCTAGAAGTAAGTCCCTGATGCTCCTCTCTGCAGATGTGACATAACTTTCTGCCTGAAGCATATGCTGTGTCCTGGTGAGGTACAGGTTTTGTGCAGTGAGATGGCAGTGCATGGATGTGAAGAGCAGGGGGTATTCAACTTCAAATGTTGCAGTTCTCTTATCCTTCTCTGGCTCATCATCTTCTTTATTGTTGCTTTCTGGTGAAATTTTGAGTTATTTTGCACCATTGTACTGGATTATATGGCATAGCATTTATCTACCATCCTATCTGGGCTATCTCAGGCTGGTGTCAGAATGTGGGAAGTGAAAGTAGAGGCAACAATTTTGTTTAGACTGTGATCACATTATTCTGAATTGATCTTCTCCCCTTTGTAAACAGCTCATGCAGCAAGCGTGAAGCATCACAAGGCCAAGTTTGCAGGTGGGGTAGCAAAGAGATGTGCATGTGTAGGCAACTGGAACAAGAAGGACAGATGTGCAAGGGTGCATCTTCTGTTTACTCCACACCAAATGGAAAGTGGTCAGTCTTGGTCACAGAAAACCACATATTTGCTTTCACTTAGGAGTTGTCTAAAACCAGTTAAATCCCAGTCAGCAACATTCCTCTTAGCAATCCAGTCGTCTTGAATTTCTGGCTGTGACAGCTCTAGAAGAACTATACACCCTGCATAAAATCTAGACAACATGAGAAAGCTCACCAATAAATGGGATCTATACAACTTGTAGAGATACAGGACTGAAAGAGACTGCTGAAAAGATTTCTTCTGGCTTCGTGCACCTTCGCACCAGACAGACCTTTAGTCATTTTGTGATTTGCTGCTCTTAGTGTGCTAAAGGAGGGCACAGGAGTCAGTCTTCTACCCTATCTCCTTTGTCCAATGCCACGTGCAATGGAGAGCACCTCTTTGGGCAGGCCATTTTGGTACCACTGGGATGTGACCATGGTCCTGGCCTTCAACCTCCCTTTCTGTATGATCAGGGAGATGCCCCCCGGCCTCTGTTCCCCATTTACATGTGGGGATACATGTGAGGACTGAGGCTTTTCCCTCCTCCAAAGTGCTATGAGTCGAGGGGTAGGAGTGTGCTCTCGGAGCACATGGCACTGCAGGCCTTCCCCCACCCTTTAGCCAGCAGCCAGGTGAGGGCTCTAGGCAAGTATCTGTGGCTGTCAGAGCAGAGCCCAGATGATCTGCTTTGGAGTAGCCCTGGTGACCTTGCTCAGACATTGCTGTGACTGATCTAAGGTACTATCCTTACACTGCAGCCCTGGCAAGAATTATATGGGTACAGAGAGGCTCCAGGCAAACAGCAGCCTTATGTTCTGCAGAAGTAGGAATGGGAAAATGGAAGGGGAAAGACTGCTTGTGTGTATTTCCTGCCTAAAAGCAGTGCTCCGTTATCCTGGAATGGGACTGGGCTGGTGCAGGCACATACAGCACCAGCGGTGCTCGATGAGAAACCTACAGCCTGTGCTCAGAGCTGAAGGGCTTTAGATTCGCTAGCACTTGGTGACTGACACCCAAGCCCAATTAATTCTCTGTCAGATATGGGAGGAAGAATTGGTTGAGGAACACTTTGCCTACCCCATGAAAAGTTTCTGAGTTGTAACATTTTTCAGAAGAAAATTCTATTCATATCAGGCAAAACTCCAATCTTGCAAGGTATTTCCCAAGAAACAGAAAGGGCAGATTTAAGAGCCGCACTCAACTGAACGACAGTGGGGAAACTAGGCTGGAGAGAAACTTAATGCCAGTCCCAGAATAACCACTATTGGGCCACTTCCCCATCTTTTCCTTCAAACTAGTAAAATGAAAGTTAAATTCACTGGGTGGATTTTGAATTGCAACATCATCCTCTGTGATGTCAGTTAATGGATGTTAGTTACATTGAGCCGTTGAGATAAATATCTCCACAAACTGAGGAAGTAACTGCCTTACTGCCCCTCTTGTGAAACTTGTTCCAGGAAATCATGAGGGAAACAGTAAGTCTAGTGGGGAATCCATTTCCAGGAAAACAAAAAACAAACAAACAAAAAAAACCATCAGTTTGGATGGGCCACAGACAAGAGAAGTTGAACAGTGTGGAAGGGAAACCTAATCACAGCAAACAATGTGATAGCTGCATATCTGAAAGCACAAATAAAGATGTGTTAGAAAGCATCTCATGGGTTGCAATGAGATGTATTCAAAAGTTCTGAGCTAAGAAGGGTACAAATATTATTTGTATTTATCTTAAGCCAACTCATCATACATTCATTTCAAATACAGAACGTGACAGGGATCTTATGAAAAAAAAAAAAGAGATATGCAGTCATATAACTGGAGGTATTATCAAAACTCATGGAGACAGGACAGCTAACACAGGTATGCCCAGGCAGCCATAAAGTGGACGCTTCCCAGTTTGACTCAACAGCCAAAATCACTTTCTGTCTTCAATGCAATTTCCCAGGTCTTTACTAGTAAGAAACCAAAGACGTCTTTATTACTTTGCTTTGCAGATACATGCATCCTTTTACTTCAGCTTTCAATGTCTGTGAGCCTGAGTTTGAAAGCTGCATATCATTATATCTTTCTTTCACTAGCATTTAATTTTCTTACTCCACTTACCCTCAGACCACAGTCTGAAAAGAGAAAAGGAGAGAAAAAGAGAATACTTTATTTGTATACAGTAAAAATACAGATCCCAATCAATTCCCCCTGAAAACGTCTTCAGGCCCCTTTTAAGGAGGGTTACATTCAGAGGGTACTTTGGAGATTTGTTATTTAGCCGCTCTGAGGTTGAAGTGCATGCATTCCCTGAGGTGTTCAGAGAGGGTGAGTGCACACTCACCTTCCCAAGGGACAGCTGGTGAATAGTAATCGGGTTAGCCAGTAACAGTGAGGTGAAGCCCTGCGATGACTGGGGAGTCTATGGCACAAATTAACTATGACATGTACAAGTGCTGTTAGGCATCATCAGATAATAATGGTTCATGTTTTTCTCTACATTTCTGTTATTGTTGTATGTTTTAGGGGCAGATCAAAACTCCTCCTGAATTCCTGTGAATCTTTAGCAGGATTCATATTTTGCTCTTTGTATTACAACATTGCTTATTAAAGTAAATGGTATGTTGCTCAATTTCCTGTGAACATGCATATCACTTTTACTACACCAGGTTTGTGTAGAAGGAAGGTCTTCTGCTTGTACACAAAATAATTAACATGGTAATAGTCAATACAGCATGGCACCATGATAGAGACGTGACTAAGATCTCAATGATGCAGTCTCCACTTATGCTAGAGGAAGCTGCACTAGGGGAAGCATCTCACTGTGCCCTCTATGTTATTCTAACATAGAGTTTTGAAAGTAATAAATCTGTCAAGACAATTAAGTTCCCAACTCCTATTTAAAATCGAGGTGCTTAAGTGATTAAAAAGGAGATATGTCCCCAGAAATTTTGAGGATCTGGTCCTTGGCTCCACTTCCTCACCAGAGCCCTCAGGGGTAACTCCCCAGCACAACGCTGCCCATGGCTGCCAAAGCCAGCTCCAGCCTCCTCCTGCTGAAATGGTGCGGAGGGCATGGTAAAGGAGATAAGATCCCATATCAGTAAATACAGTTTCCATCCCCTCTTCTCTTCTAAGGAACAGATGTTTGGGTGGTACCTTGGCTGTATAGGGTAGAACCCTCACATGTGTATCATTGTGAAAGAGTCAGTAGTTTCTGGTGGAAATCACCCATTCTGAGGACAGAAAAATTTGCTATAAATAATAGAATATATCAAGACAGAATGCCTTTATGTGCGTCCTATCATAAGGGCACAACCTGACAATAAATTTGGGGATTTTTCCCCATTTTTGCTGTCACTTTTCCCTGTTTAAAATTAATTTTGAACACTACCGACATCATAATGGTGGCACTTTTTTATCTGGGTTACATAGGGACCAAGACTGCAGGAGTCAGGACTTTTTCGGTTATACCTGCACCAATACAGAAACAGCAGCACAAACCACTGTGAGGGAAGGTATTTTTGGCGGGAGAATTAATTCTGCAAAACTTCCAAATGTAGACAACTTGTGGTATCTTTCATTTTGAGAAAAAAGAGAACCAAGCAAATTGCATTTTGGGGAACTAGCGCTAGGATCTGCTAAGCAATAACAAAGAAGAAAGAAAAAGAGAAGGAAGAAAAAAAAAATAACACTGTGTCTGACTGTAATTTCCTTTCTAGAGGATTACCACTGTGTAAGAACTTAAGCAATTATTTCCAAGTTGATGATTTTTTTTCAATCAATACAACATAATTCAGCATCTAGAAACCAAACCAGAAACTACAGACATCTTTTTTTCTTAGTTTCTTTAAAATCACTTTATCTACACAGAATACTGGCCAAATCCTAGCCAAAATTCTCTCAGGTAAGCTAAGTAAAAATCCGACTTTAATGAAAGAGATGATACTGTTTCCATTACATGGGTTATGGGATTCTTCTCCCACTGTTAAAGGTAAGTAATCTTTGGGGTATGAAACGGGCCTCCCTTGCAGGTACCTCAGTATACTGACAATCAAAAAGGGAAATTTCAAGCTCTGAAGTGATCAATAAGCCCCAATCCCATTGATATTTATTTCTTAGTGATGGCAGTAGAGGAACAGAAAAATGTATTAGTGACAAAGCTAAATAAGTGGTTTCTGTTGTGGGATCAGATGTTCACACTCCAGCTCAGCCTGTTCAGCTAAGCACTCTTGTGTGCTCACTGCTGTAAAGTGATGAACTGAATCAAGTGCTTTGATACAACATGAGCCACTGTCTCAGTGTCTGCACAAACAGTGTCACATTCTGTGGAAGGGGATGTTCTCTGACCAGTAATTAGGATCTAGATGAATATGTCTACCTTCACATATATATCCTTCCAGTCATTATCCCAGTGAGTTTTTTTTGTTGTTTGTTTGTTTGTTTTTAGAAGATCAAATATGACATTTATAAAAATCAGCAGATACATTTTACCTTCAGCCTTTCTTGTATGTTGAATATATGACAAGTTCTTGTGCATTCTGGCAGACCTTCAGACACGTATCTGTTGACAGAGGCACACCTTGGCACATGCCTTGTTGATAGATAAAATGGGCTGTCCATCTAATCACCTTCCATGCTCAGTTTCCTCATTTTTGCAGCTCAAAACTTGAACACAGCAATGGAACCAATGGTATCTTGTTTTCTGTAGACTCGCGTCCTTTGTGCCTGACCCATCTCTCTGCAAAGCCCTTGATCTCCCCTATGATCAGATGCCATCAGACACATCACAGCTACAGGCACAGCAACTGAGTGGCCATGATAAACATGCTGATTTAGCAGTTCATGACTGTTTAATGCCTTTTTTCTCAGTGAAAAATATATATATATATATATATATATTATATATATATATATATATATATTTTCTACACACCAGGCACTAACTTCCAAAATGTCTGTAGGAAATTCATTGCCTTGGAGAAGAGTAGCTCACTTGCCTGTTGAGACTGAAATTAACCCAGGTACTAAAACTTACTGGGGGTGGTAGAGGGTAAAAGAATAGCTGGAAAAGAAGTGGAGTCACCTAAGTGTTGCCTGTGAAACTGGGAGCCTGAGATTAAAAGCATAGAAAGGACAAAATCCAGCTAACTCTTGTAAAAGTTTTGTTTGAAGATAAAGATTTTAACATAAGGTCCCAAACCAAAGGGCAGGCAGAAGCAGGGGAGTTACCTACAGAATCTAGATAAAACAGTTAGGTCTGTTACAATATTGAATGGTCATTTAATTGTGACATTGCTGTATTTCCTCATGACAGTAAGCTGTGTGCTTAAAATAAGTGATTGTTTGATCTGGCTAGAAGGTTTCACATCAGGTTTCGATGTGGTAAGTAGAACTGCAAAGACCTTAAGGGACACAGGTAATGCCTTGAAAGTACCATACCATCCTCACAGATGATGCATTTAAAATGCTTCCATTTGTCAAAGATCTCTCCATAAGGTTAAAATTAAGGTCTTCTCTTTGCTATGTGGCACATAGGAAGCAGAAGAGGCAACAGCTTCCAAACTCTTTACCAGGTTCTCCAGTATATACCACTTTTCACCAGTAGATATCAGAGCATCCTACACGGTAGAGTGACCTTTTATTTTCTGCATGTTATTTAAGAGAAACTGAGGCAGAAAGAAGGCAAGCTCTGATTCAAATATTGTGTGAAAAATTCAAGGGCAAAACAAAGCATCTCCTAGAGTTAAGTCACAGAACCCCAATGCACAGATGCAATTACAGCGTTTAGCTGGACTAAATAATCTGTAATTGGGGTATTAGTGAACTATTTTTTTCACGGGTAAGCCTGTTTAAGTATCATAGTAACTACTTGTTTTCTTGCCTGTGTCATTCTTTAGGATCTTTCTTTAAGGTCAATACAGAAATATTATCTGTGTTGCTTATTCGTGTCAGTCTCACAGTTATGATGGGTTTACATTGCAGCACACTCTCATCCAAAGAAAACTCTGGGAATGTGAGGTTCTGGAAGCAAACAGAAATGTTGCAGGGAGGAGGGACATCTGCTGGGACATAATGCAGGCCTCCAAAACTCCTCTTCTAGCACATCTGGCTCTCTTAAAATAGCACAGACAGGAGTCAATTACAGTGATATGTTGCATTTCAGTGCCTGAGTTTAGCAAATGTTTTAGCTGAGTATAGCAATGGAGATGACTAACTCACAGCTATCATAATTTCAGGGTCTTATGTTTGAAAGATACACTCTGGGCATCTGTGTGTACTGCAGTAAGAATAGCACTTTGACTTGTGACCTACCGAGTGGAAGGAAGACCACCTTACAAATGTAACAGCATCTTAGGTTTGGCATGACTTATCGAATAGTGGGCGTTCATTTTTACCTTCTGAATATTATTCTATTAAGCTACACAAAGACACGATCAGTTCACTCTGTTGCACAAGGACTACTAACACTGAAACAATGCGGTCTTTGGCCAACAGGAATACTACAGCAGTTGCTGGACTGTACATCTTTATGGCTTAGCATCTTGATATCTGATGGTGTGTAAAGGTAAGAGGGTTCAATGTCTTTGGAAAGGGAGTAACTATCTTGTTTCTAGTAAATTTCAGAGCTTTTATTCTCAACTTGTCTTTAGATTGAAGACAAATAGGTACTTCTTTTCAGACCTGGGAAAGGGCTTTGTACCTATATCAGTTGCTCTGGTAAAAGATACATCATCCCCATTGCAAACTTTTTTGCTAATACTAAATAAGGTAGTTCATGACTGTAAGACCACATGAAGGAATTGTTTTCAGAGTGAAAAATCCCAAAGAAACATGTTAATCTGATAAATGGGTGAAAAGGTAAAGCTCAAACAAGCCTTTAAAAGGAAGTGGAGAGGGAGAAAAAAAAATCTTCCATTGAAATCTCAGCCACCACTGAGCTGGCAAATGGACAAGGTGGCAAGTATTGCCTTCTCTACATACTCCTTACTGTCATCTCTGCAGAGACTGCAGATCTGAAAGCAAAGGCAGGGTTCAGAGCAGGCACACAGAGTGGAATAAGCAAATACAGACATAACAGCACCTGGTCTGAGTGGCAGCAGCAGTAAGTAAAAGCCAGCTTTCAGGGATGCAGGCCTGAACAGAAGAGCCCGGCTGTCAGGCTGAACCCTCTCGAGCAATGAGTCAATACAGCTGAACTCCTCGCAGAAGACTTTCCTGCAGCCCTGCTTTGCTCTCACTAGAAGGCAATCCCAGACCCTGCTTGCTCTGGATGTTAGGAAATCCTCTCTTGTTCCCAGCCTGAAAGAGCCACTGTGCTTTTGCAGATGCAGAGGCTGGGATCTGGCTGCCCTGGCTCCGCATGGTTCTGCTGGTCAATGCTGGTGCCTGATGCCGGCCTGCTGTGGTTTGGGGCACCTCCATCCTCCCCACGTCCCCTCTGCAGAGCAACAGTCCCCTTTGCCCAGAGACCTCCTGGTGCCCTGTGGCAGGAGCCAGAGCCCATGCCAGGCGAGGCACTCGCTTCATGAGATCCTCATAAGGTCGTCCCGCTTCAAAGTGGGACAGCAATACAAAAACGGAGTGTTTACAAAAAGCAGCAACACAGCAGCTGTTGCTAGTAGCAACAAAATGGCAGTCACCAGCTAATATGGAGATGTTTGCCTTGGATTTATCACCAGCTAATATGGAGATGTTTGCTTCGGATTTATCATCTTGATTTTGATGGGCAGCCAAAAATTCATGAAGAACATTTTATTTTGCTGTGTGCGGATGTGCATACACAAGGACAGAGGGCATGACAGCAAATAAGGCTCCCAAGTACAGGACCAAATGTACTCAGGGAGTTTGATTCCAGCCAGCAAAGATACGCTTGAAAAGATTTACCTTGCCTGATGTTGCATTTGCCTGGAAGACTGAGTCCAGGTGTGGGGTCGTAAATGTTTCCATTCATGGTTCATTTAGTGGCGATGAGGATCTGGTTACTGGCATTTCTGCCTATTACCTAGGAAGGAGGTACAACACAGGAACAATGTTCTCACGAGGGCATCGTTATGATGAAGAGTTTGGGAACATTCTGTCATACCACCAGGGCTCAAAGAAACCCAACTGGAGATGAAATTCCAGCTACTTTTGGTTATTCCTCCTGAGAGCATCCAGTGACAGCTGTGTTGAAGGCAATGGGCAGTTTCTGTGCCTGGAGCAGCTCCCATGCTAGCACTGGATCTGGGAGGTCTTGCTGCTCCTGATCCTGGTTTTCTTCTCTAGCTTTGTATCTGTGTGATGCATATACAAAGAATCCCCAAATTACACTCAGGACAAGTTTTCTTGGTTTTATTCTGGACTGGTTCCTAAGCCACTGGCAGCCAGCAGATGATTGTGTGTGTGTGTGTGTGTGAAAGTAAGATAACTTACACCTGAAAATCACGTGCAAGTTGGAAATCAGTGTGAAATCCAGGTCCTCTCTTGTTTCCATCGATTCTCATTTTGAGATTTGAGATTGTTTTGGTGCTGAAATTCAAAGAAAAACACAAGGTGTAGAGGCAGGAGAGATACAAGTCTATGTTAACTAACATCTAAAAGGAAACACTTGCATTAATCCTGAAAAGCAAAATCAAGATTCACACCTCTCTGGTTTCGGTAAGAAGTGAAATCTATACCTGAGAGCAAACGAACCTGGCAGAATAGCACCGTAACAGTTTCTGATTCATGAATGGACAAGAGAAAGAAGCAAAATGAGTGAGAAGCCTGCTGGAATAGCATTACCACCAACAAAATGAGAAGCTTCTCACTTTTGATCCTTTTTGAGTACCTTCAACCAGAAACCTCAAAGAGAATTGAATTGAAACATAGTCTCAAATATTCTCTATGGTTTATTTTGTTGTTGTTGTTGTTGATTATTGTAAGTGAGCAAGGGCTGAGATCTGCATCTGCTTAGTCACAAATAATGGGCAACCTAAATTCATGGAGGCCTTTGTGCTGGCCACCTCAGGCAGCCCAAGGAATGAGTGGCTCTCAAATGCCTCTTGACATATGCCAACAAGCTGAACACCAGCAGAAACCCTTTAAAAAATGATATACATCCACTAGTTCTCCACATCTAAAAACCACCTAGTGGAAATAGTCAGCTGATGACTTACAAAAATCTCTATAGCTGCCAACATATTCTTGGGGGAGGAGGGAGTACCCATGAAAGATCAAACAAACCATCCTGCAAAACAAGAGCAAACAAAAAGTGAGTGTCATGGGAAGGGCACAGAATACTCCCCAGACTGTATCTACAGCATTATTTTTGTTCTGTAACTTCTTCCTGTGCAGTAGTAACCCAGCATACAGAAGGGTGGTGCACGCACATTGCAGTCTAACCCTGATATCTGATTAAAGATAAAAATAACAGAACAGATCTGGGAAAAAATGACAGTGGGTTTCACTTTCCAAAAGCATGGGTAGCATGAACCCAGGTCGCACATGACTAAAACTGTAAGAATTCAGCATCATCCGGCTTGATGGATCTGGCTTTGAACTGTTACTGGCAGAGGGTAGGGACTGGTCTGATCAGAACTCAGACCACCCTCTTTTCAGTGATCAAACCTTGGGCTGTGCCTATGGGATACAGGCAACACACTCTGGAGAGTGGTAAGAAACGACAGCTGCATTCAGAAGACACGTAGGAATGTGCCCCATTCCCCGCAATCCTCACGCTCTGTTCTCTGATTTCGTGGACAGATCATGCAGAGCTTTCATCCCCCTCCTTCCCCTCCCCAGAAGAAAAGAGAAAAGAAAGAAAGAAAGAAAAAAAAAAAAAAAACTCTGACTTCAGTATAATTGTTTTTCTTATTTTGGTAAATGTTCCTACTGTTCCCTTGGGAGACTGCAATTGTGCCAGTGAAGCTGAAGCTGGAACACAATCGGTTTTCTGTATTGAGAGGCACTGGTGCTGAACTTGGCTCTTTCTGCGGGATTATATACGGGCTTGAACGAGGCAGTGCTCCAGGCACATCTTGTTGTGAGCTTCTCACAGCTACACTTCTGCTGCTTCCTTGCTGGAGAGACAGTAAGACAACGGCAGGTTTCAGGATTTGTTCACACGCTCCCCCATTTCTAAGAGCCGTCATGTCAAACATGCGCTACTGTGGTGCTGAAACAAACAAAACTGAGCTATGGCTGGGATTTTCCCATTTGTGGTTTGATAAGGAGAGAAGAAAAACAGACATTTCCCAGCCGCAGCAGATTACTTGTGTCTTTGTTCTTTTGTTTACCATCAGCTCTTCATTCCTTCCTTCTCCCAGCTGATGCGGCCTCTTCATTGCTACAGCACCGGGTTCTTTCACCAAGCCACAGTGTGGGGTTGTTGCAGAGAGAGAACACGTCTGGTTTGATTGCAGTTAGAAAGATTTACTCACCGTTTGGTCTGTGTTGGCACTAAGCAATGTATAAACCGTGTCTCCAAAAACTGGCTGGACAAAGTGCTTTGGAGTGGTCCACAACAGCAGCCATGCCCTGGGGGGGGGGGGGGGGGGGGGGGAAGGGGGATGCTTGGGCGTGGTGGGAAGCAGGGGCATCAATCTGGTGCCCTGGCTTCTATGAGGAAAATGCTTCACACCTTGAGGAGCAAATGTGGTCCCGAGAGGCCTGGATTTACCTGGGGTCAGCTGCTCTGCTCTGATTTGCAGGAAGGGAACAGCTCGTACATGGACTAGTTCCTCAAAACCCTGGTAAAGCCCCCTGCCCCACGTCCTGACAATCATGTCAATGTGCCTTTTGTCTTTGGGGAGGACTGCATTCACTTAGGGATTGCTTGGGAGAAAAAACATCACCTACATGCAGCTCCAGCTCTGTAGGGTTACTCTACCAAACGATGGCTTTTCAGGATGCCTGCATTTTGGATGGGCCATGCTTGTTTGCAGTGAAATAAGCTGCTTTAAAGTCCTTCTGGCACAAGTTAGGTGTTTGTGATGCACAGCATACGAGAGCTATAAAAAACAAATGAAATCATGAGGGTGAAAAAAAAAAACAAGCAAACATTTTCCATATGTACAGGCAGGCCTATACACATACCTTCCACATACAATGGCCATTACATCCCCCAAACTGTTAATAAATGGGAACTAATTAGACAGAGATACAGCAGAGCGTGCTAACTGGCAGCCTAGTACGTGCTATCAATACACCCCTCATTAGCGTAGCTCTCCTCTGGGAAATTCAGAGCATTATGCCCTGTGTACAGCTGTGTCCCATTTGTAACCTAAGCTTCTGGCCCAGCTAATCACCTCCCATTAAACTCACATTTTCTTCACCAGTCACACGTTTTCCAGACCGAACCCCGTGTCTTAACCGTGAAACAGATCGAGCTCAGAAATCGGTCTGCATGCACTGCTGGAAGTGAGGGCAAGGCAGAACTGAATGACAGAGGTCCCCTATCCCTCCTAGATGCTTAACACACAGAAATATGCAGACACACACTTACCAGACACGCACTAAAAAATAGATGCTCCTTGTCGCAAGAAGTCCTGCCGGGACTGTCAGCAGGGGTGCTGCAGCTGCCACGGAGCCTCGGAAGAAATCTATGAAACCTTTCTATGACTCTTTGAAATGCTCAAGAGGACACTATGCAGGATGGCAATATTTTTCTAAGGATGTAAATCAACCCATGGGATTTAGTAGGGAAATGACATATGTGCTTTAACACTTAATGGGACTCTTAATTAACAAAAAAATCAGTTACAGCAGTAACTAAACAATCAATGCTAAATGCACAGGTCTGTAGACTAATTGTTTTTGGCTCATCTAAGTTTTATCCCTAAACAAGACTACAGAAGGGTGTACCTACAGAAGCACAGAAATTATGACCTCCAGAGGTCAGCCCCACCGCCTCCATCCCCACAAAACTAGAGTAGCTTTCCTTTTCCTGGATGCATCTCTGTCTGACCAAAAGTGAATTTTGTACTCTATATTTCTGCCAAGCAGAACCGAGCTGAGACCAGCCGTCTGCCTCACATAGACGTACCTGGCTCAATAGTCCACGGGACAGATCTGATGTGGTTATGCAAAGAGTGGCTCGCAGGGTGAATTCAGCAGCGGATGTAGCCGTAACGTGCTACGACAAAGCCTCAGCCCCGGCAGACCTAAGGCAAAGCATCCTCCAGAGGAAGCAGCAGGGAGACCACAGTTCCACCCGCCTCCTTCCCTGCTAAATCTGCTGCTGAAATATTCCCAGCCCTTTGATGCCCGGCTCTCGCCCTTCTGCTTCATCAGAGGAACAGGCTGGTACCCAGAATAGTGTATCACAATTTGCCTTGTCAGTGAATCAGCAGAGCTCACACCTGCATTTTACAAGTGATGACGGCCCCGTAAATAAGTCCTGCTGTCACTGTGTCCCTGTCCCTGATGGCTAAGCTGCAGTAGGGAAGTGAAGTGCCCAGGCTGGAGGGAGTCAGTAACAGACCCTGAAAAATACAGGGAGAGAAGAGGTGGATTTCTCCTGGCTTTTTTTGAACTCTTTGTTTGAATTAATCTCTTATTATTCGGACACATACACATAGTTCTAATTAAGAAATATTTTATTTGATTTTTTTTAAATAACATATTGTTATACATTATTGTATTATTACATAACATCACTTCTATAAAAATAGAGTAGCATTTTAAAATTGGAGTGTTCTCCTTTTCAGTCAGTTTATTTTTTAAACTTCACTCATCTTCAGCAACGACAACCTCACCACCCAGTGTAACTTTATCAGATAATCCATTTCCAGCCTGTCCAGTCCTTGGATACTCAAGAACTAGTTGGCACTTGCAAAGTGAGTGCCTACATTTGCTTTCAGACATTAAAGCGTTGCCATTAGTTTTGCAAAAAGAAAATATACAAAAACATTTCTCCGAATCTTGGCTATTCCACCCCCTTTCTTTTTAAATCTTCTAAGCATCAGTTGATCTGGCGGTGCGTCTTTACGCTACAAAGTCTCAGGTCTCCGGGCGGTCAGAGAGCAGACGGCACCCGCTGCCCTTTAGCAGCGAGCAGCTGCCCCCACTGCAGCCCCCTCTGCACATCCCACCTCGCCATCGTGATGCAAGATGGAACCTTTACCTGGCAACTGTCTCATCTTTTCCATGCATAACAGCTACAAGCTCGTCTTTTTTTTTTTTTTTTTTCTTTGTCTTCTTTAAGGAAAAAAAAAAAAAAAAAAAAAGAGTAGCTCCTCTAAAAGGAAAGAGGAAGGCAGAAATTTCACAGAATCTCAGTCCTGCCCCATGATGCTGCTTCCTGCCTGTGAATTTCCACCTGCTGTCGTGCGCTATATAAGGCAGCACACGTGGGGTAGAACTGTTTAGTCGCCTCCGTCTGTCCAAGGGATTAGCAGCAGCGGGGAGTGATGCTGTCTCTCCTTTCTTCGGCAGTTCGCGGGAGGTGAAGGAGCTCTGGCGGGACTCGCTCCTTGGGTAAGGAAAGCCCGGGGAGAAATGCGTGGTGTCGGGGTGAAGCCGGTGGGGTGCTCCAGACGCCGCTGTAGAGGGACACACACAGAAATACGGGTGGGGCAGAGGCACCCACCACGAAGTGCAGCTCGTAGGCAGAGCTGCCTGGCTTGCTCAGCCTTGTGCTTGCACACTGGCAACAACCTCATGCAGCTGTCACTGCTTGATCGTGTTTTTGCATGGATTAAAAATGGAAAGTCGCTTTTTTTTTTTTTAATTATTATTATTTAATAAAGAGGCGCACAGAGCACAGGACTGGATGCCTTACAAAGAAGGGCTTTTAGCAAGCGCTGCCTTATGACTGACTTGGGTGGGATATCTCGCTAGTCCGGGATCATACCGAATTGCCAGCCTGGCTTGCAGGGAAGAAAGGAAAGAAGGGTGCAGTTTTACAAAGCTCTTTGTCCATTCCTTTTTCTGTAAACAGGCAAACAAAAGGACCTAAGGAAACCAGAGCATCCAGAGCTCCCCCGATTAAACTCCTAATGAAAGTGTTAAGCAGCTGTAATACTGTGAGTGTCTTTATTTTTTTCAGCTCTGTCAACAGAGTGACTTTGAAAAGCCCTGATTCTAAACTGTAGCATTAAATTACTCACGCACGGTCTTTGTTTTCTTGCCTAGTCAAAGACACTAAATGCTGGCAACATGGAGAGTTTGATCGAGTGCCCGTCAGAGGTAAGCAGCCTCTCTGGTTCCCCTGGTCTCTGCCAAGGGGGTGGCCCCTGGGGGAGCGCAGCGGGTACGGGGCAGGGAGCAGAGCAGGCAGAGCCCTTCGAAGGTGGATATGTGTGGAAGAGCCCCAGGCTCCCGGGCGGTTTTGGTCAGGGTCCTGTCAGGCTCTGAAGCCACCAAGGCAGAAGCTCCCTCCTCACTGGAGGAGTTGGGGAGGAAATATCCAGCAGCAGGGGGAGGATGGAGACGGGTGGGCTGTACAGCTGGTTTCCAGCTGGGGCTTTGCTGGGTCAAGCAGCAGCCTAAAGGAGCACCGGGGTTGTGAGTGGATGGGCAGGTCAGGGGGGCTGGCTGCAGCGTAAGCCCTTGCCACCACCATCACGGTTGGGCAGTGAGGCAGTGTCACAGCTGGGCCCAGGGGTCGTTCAGCAGGTGTCTGGCTTGCTCTGGTTGCTCCCTGGAGCCTCTCATGCTTGTCTGTGAGGCTGCAGCAGCTCACTCACGGCCCTCATGTAACCTCAGCATGCTTCTTGCAGGTTGATGCCAAGAAATGCCCCCTGTTGGGACCAGCAGACACCGAGGATGGACTTTGCCACTTGGCTGGTGAGTTTTAAAAACCGAGGAACTGCTTTCTTATACAAAATGCTTGCAATCTGGTGCTTCTGCAGAGCTGCCCACTCCACCTCCCCCGGCACAGCTCAAGCCCTCAGCACCGTCCAGGGGGCGGCTCAGCCCCAGCGTGCCTCCGCGTGCGGGCGACCTCTCTCCCTTGTGGCAGATGGTAGTGCTGGGTGCCAGCCTGTCCCTATTCCGTGCTCCTCGGAGCCAAGTCTAATTGTGTTCGGCAGCAACAGAAAGGAAACGTGCTGCTTTCTGCCACGGGCATCGCCGCTGGGGCGTGGATCTGCCGGTGAGCACCGCTACCAGCGGTTACGCTCCAGAGCAAATAAACTCTCCCGGCAGCAGCGACCGACTGCGCTTGTTTTCTCTCACCCTGCAAAACCTCAGCACCTGCAAAACAATCTGGAGGAGACCATTAGCAGGGCGGGTCTGGAACAAGCTTGCATGCCACACCATTTCTCAGGAGTGTCAGTAGCAAGGGTTTTATGTGACTCTAAACTTTGCAAAAAGTTTATGTGTTACTTTGCAAAAAGTTTATGGGTTACTTTCTCACAGCCTTTAGCCCTTGACTATCGAGGACTTGTGCTAAGCCACAAAGGCAAATCCTGAGAATTTGTGTAATTTCATTTTGGAGAGAAGGCAAGTCCTTCAGAGTAAATTTTCAGAGGGCAATGCTTTTAGAAAAGTTTCTAGCAGAAGGATTCTACTGATAGGGAAAAAGCACAGCTCTTACCAATACAACCACCATCTCCAAATTCCTAGCATGCTCTCCTCTTTAAGGTGTAGATGCAAAACCCACACTATGAGATTTGTGACCCTGAAGCCAATGACGCCCAAAAGGGATGCTCCCGTCCTTTGGAGCAAGTATCACCGTCCAGTGGCAGGCTGGAAGGGGCAGGGGGCAAGCTCTAGTAGGACCACTGTCATCGCAGCACTGCTACTCTGGAGCTGGCAGAGCAGGAGCCACGTGTTGCCATTTCAGCCTGTGGAAGAGGCTGAAAAGCACGAGTCCCTAGTTCCACCCATGCCCTAAGACTGGGCACAATCATGTCTGCATAGTGAGAATTGTTGCCATTGCAAGCTGGCCAAGTGACATATCTGCCTTAGTTATCACAGAAACCTCTGCACTATCAAAAATCTCGATAAACATCAAATATTTGCTGTTATTGCTGTGCCTTTTGTGTCCTCGTTCTCTAAGAGGAAATAGTGACTAGAGCGCAAAAAAAAAAAAAAAAAAAAAAAAAAAAAATGCAAAAAAAACAACAGGAAAGGTGGTGTCCTTAGAGGGATGGTCACAGCCCCACAGTTTAGGCACTTGTTTCCTTAGCAACAACTTGGTTGTCTTTCGGTTTAATTTGAGGTGTTGTTTCGACATAGATCTCTGCTCTTCATTCTGCATCACACAGCACTGCACACAGATGAAAGGCAGCATAATTGCATAGTTCTGGTTTCTTCTGTTTTGTTTATTAAAAAAAAAATCACGTTTTTTTGTTTGTTTGTTTTCCTTTTGCTTGCAGCAGATGGAATGAAGAAAAGAAAGAAGGTGATATCGTGGCCGTTTGCTCTGAGACGAACCTCTACCAGTGGGGATTCCCCGGGGCAGCTGGACTCTGGCCTCAAGATCGCTCTGTTTGGCCAGCCTCTGGCAATTATTTGTGGGGAAGATGACACGCTGCCCCAGCCAGTCCAGGTAGGCGATCCTGGCGGTACATTTATCATACTTCTGGCTTTCAGCTGGAGGTGGGATCCCCAGCACTTGTGCTGCAGTGCTCAGGAGATGAGTGATTTTGGTGTTTCCCCTCCATACACACGTCTGAGATGGGCTCAGGGCCCATCTCGGATGTAGAAAGAGTTAGGTCTGTGGATTTTGTCTACCCCATGCAACTTTCACTGGGAGTAACTTTGAGTGGAGACAACACAGGACCAGGAATAGGAGAAGCAGATCTGCTGCTTAGTATGAACATTTGTGATTTTACAGAAGTCATGGAAATGAATGTCTCAGCATTATAAAAATCCAGAGATTTCTGTATTTTCTCAAAAACTTGTTCAGCTATGGACTGCCACTGATAAATTACTACAAACTATCTTCTAGTTAAAAAATGATCTTGTGACAGTTCTCCAACTGAGCTGTTTTTCCCAAGAGACAGGCTTTTTTCTCTTCTAAGCAATATTTGCTAAGCATTCAGCCTGGCTTGGGAGGGAGGGAATTTGAGCCCAGGTTTAAGTTACCTCTTGTTTCCTTCTGGAATTAAACAGGGATGACTCCACTGAAGTTAGTGGAGTTCACTGGTACAAAAAGAAGTATGGATTGGAAAAAAACAGACAAACAAACAAACAAACAAAAAAAAAACAGTTTATTACCAGCATAATCTGCTTGGAGATAGAACTAGATGTTGACCTGTGTAAAGCAGAGTGTACCTCCAGTCAATTTTTTTCTTCTGCTTCTATAGGAGTGTTCACCTGCTAAAGGACCTTTCTTCACTCACAGTAACAGTTCTCCCATCCCTGCCTGTTTGTTTCCTACAGGATCTCCTCACTATATTGTACATTAAAGGACCTTCCACTGAAGGGATATTCAGAAAAGCCGCCAATGAGAAAGCACGAAAGGAGCTGAAGGAGGACCTAAACAAAGGCGAGAACGTTGATTTGAAAAGCAAAACTGTGCATCTGCTGGCAGTGGTCTTGAAGGTGAGTTGCTCTGACTTTCTGCTGTGGGTGACATAGCTAATATTGAAAAGGCCCATTTTAGTGTTGCAATTTGGCTTAGGTGGGGCTCCAGGGTAACAAACAGAGTGAAACCAAATGAAAAGTTTCAGACATGGGAAAGTTTGGCATTTCCCTTTTCTACATGCTTTTCAGCTCCACCTCTTCTGCCACTGATTTCCTGTATGCCCACAAGAAACACGTTTCATTCTCCCCCTCAGCAAGGAATTGTGAGATTTAAGGGTGAACAAAAAGCAGAAAAGAGACAGGACCTCTTAGTGTACTGGTGCAAGTGTACTCAGCTTGTATTCATGAAGCCCGCTGCTCCCCAGTGCTGACAGTCACCTTAGGGAGCAGCCAGCTCCTGTTCATAAGGAGCCCAAGTTGCAGTGATGCTGCCTGTGTGCACAGGGGCCATGTCCAAAGCCTCATCTGTATCTCTTGGTCTTGCAGGACTTCCTCCGAAACATTCCCTCCAAGCTCCTGTCAGCCGACCTGTATGAGAAGTGGATGCTAGCGCTGGAGAAGCCAAGCAAGCAGGAAAAAATTGAAGAATTGAGAGAGTAAGTGTTGTAACCAGCACATTTTGCAACCAGCCTCCTCTGTAAATTGAGCTTCATTTAAGATCCTGTGGTGCTGCTCAGCTGCCCTGTGAGGCTGACTCAAAGGCCAAGTGGCACAGGGAGGCGCTCCTCTCGCAGCAGCACCTCCTGAAGGCGCTTGGGCTCGCCCTAGGGATCAAGAGGCCCGGCAGGAGGGACAGGCATGGTCACCGTGTGGGCCACCTCCGTGGCATGTGGGTGGCATGAGGTTGGCATGTGGGGCCACCTCCGTGCTGTGCTCCTCAGACAGAGCTGAGGTGGAGGCTGGCCAGAGGGCTGTGAGAGCCGCGCGGCACAACTGCAGGCCTTTCACGTGCCGTCGGGAAGCCTCTGGTGACACCTCCTGACGCCACCTCAGCTGCTCAGCGGCACGGACGCTGTGACGCTGCCCTTCAGTCGGGATCTTGCAGTGCGAGACCTTGTAATTAACCGCACGCAGCTGCCCTTGGGGATTTCTGAATGGTGCTTCTGCTCGGCACTGAAAGAAGCGCACGCGTTCCTCTTTCTGGAGGAAGCGTCGTCTGCCTGAGTTTAATTGAGACTTGCTCAAATGAAGAAGTAGCGGCCCCCGCACCACCGACTAACGTCGCATTGTGTTTGTGCTCACTTAGGGTGGCCGACAAACTGCCCAGACCAAACCTCGTCTTGCTCAAGCACTTGCTCTCCGTGCTGCACCGCATCAGCCAAAACGCCGCCAGCAGCAGGATGGACTCCAACAACCTCGCCATCTGCGTTGGCCCAAACATGCTGGGCCCGGGGACGGACAGCACGCTGCCGCTGGAGGCGCAGAAGGAGATGAACGACAAGGTACACTGGGACAGATCTGAGCCGTCCACAGGGATCCCACTGCCAGTGCAAAAGCCACACAAAACAAAACCGCACCGCTGGGAGGCGGGGGTGCCCCGCGCGCCGGGTGCCTGCGGTGTGACAGGCCAGGCTTCCCCTCCTCTGAGCACAAGCAGAGGTTGTCCTGCAGTCCCTGTGCTGCACCACAGCTCCTGGGCACCTCGCACCCAGAGAGCATGGGGCACCCACGTCCGGGCTGATGGCGTTCGGCTTGTATCGGGGGCAGGCCAGGCTGGGTGCAGTGTCAGGCCTCGTGCTGTAGTGTGGACTCGGTCTCTGACTAGGCGAGGATTTTTGACCATCCTTCTCTGTGCTGCCTTTCATCTTACATTAGGCAAGAATAGGAAATCTGCGCAATGTTTTCAGCCCCTTTGACTGAAATATGGTTTTCTGTGTGCAGGTGACGGTGTTGGTGGAGTTCCTCATAGACAACTGCTCAGAAATATTTGGGGAGGACATTGTCTGGCCTGCCAGTGCCTTGACTGAGGAGTCAGCAGAGCACACAGACAGCTCCACAGGTAAGAGAACAGACTGAGGGTTATGACAGACTGGTGCTGCTGCTCCTAATTCTTTAGTTTATGTGGGAATACATCTGTGGAAACACAGAGAGTTGCAGAGGCTTAAAGACACTGTTGTTCTGCACTTCCACAGGAATATTTTCCAGATAGTTCCCTTTTATTCTCCAATGGCCAGTAAAAACTAACAGCTGCTTTGTCCCCACAGAACACCTATGTGCTGCTCATCAGAATGATTCCGCCTACGACAGCCCAGATCCTGAAGCTGAATGCAGCTCCTGTACCTGTGAGGTGGAACATCCCAAAGGGAGGAGCAGTGGTGTGAGCAGAAGACACCCAACATGCATGTCTGCCAGTTCACTGACTAGCTGTAAAAATGACATCAGCACGATGGACAGGAGGTACTCAGAGCCAGACCTGTCCTTTCAGAACCGCTTTGAAAGCAGGATAAGGAAACAGAAGCTAAACAAAAGTGAGGACAATTTTCCAGTTCAACAGAAACAACAAGGACTGGAGAACGTGGCACTGGAAAAACGGCTTGCAATCTTACCTTCCCAATTATCAACGGACTCTCTACCCAAAACATCCTCCAGTTGCTCCCTGGAGAGCTCTGATGGCTCGGTCTTCACCAGTTCCCCGGTAGTTTCACCCTCGAGTCCCAAAAAAACCTTTTTAAATAGGCCTCAGTCCTTTTGCACCAAGCCCAATGAAGACTGCAGCACACCTCGGCGAGAGATCAAAAAGCACTCCATGTCATTCTCTTTTGCAAACCACAGGAAAACACTAACAAAACCCCTGAGCTGGGGGCCTGGAAAAAATATGGGTTTCCAGAGAGACAGTTACACAAAGAAAGATCAATTCTCTTGCAGAATTGTACAGGAAAACAGCCCCGAGGATGACAAACCATTGCCTGTGCCATATCAGCAAAGGCCACGTTTCAGGTCAGCTGATGAAGTCTTCAGAGAGGTAGACCAGAGGAATCCTGGAAGACCACCCTCTTATGAAGAAGCTACTAGAAACTGCCTGGCCACTCATGTACCCTCCTGCAATCTCACGGTTCAAACTATGAGATTAAAGGTTTCAAACCAGGACGCTTTGCTGCCTGATCCATGCACCAGCTGTGCACAGGGCACAGCCTGTGCAGCTCCAGGGGATCTACCCAGTGACAGAGTTCCTGCAGTGAAGGATTCTGATGGAGAAACTGAAACTCTCAGTGTTACTGTTGGAATAAACTCCCGCGTGAGTTTACCTGTGACCCCTGGAGTGTACCGATTGAGAGCCATGTCTGAATCCTGTCAAAAGAACAAACAGGAGTATGTGGCTCGGAGGTGCAGCCAGCCAATTTTTGAGGTAGACCAGATCCAATATGCTAAGGAATCCTATGTTTAAAAAGGACTATCCCCCCTCTTTGCACTGTGCAGAGTAAATATTGTAAAAACAGGTATCTTGCTCATCCTTTGTAAGATTTTACTTTCAAGGGACCAAGAATAAGCTAGCTCCATATGATTTTTTTTTTTCATGGAGGCTCTTCTGAACTGTTTGTCAGTTTGACATGTCACATTCATCCACCGTAAGAGGTGGGGTGGGGGGAGACCTGTGTGTATTATTATGTAAAAATATGAGTAAATATGCTGTACATAACCTTTTGTGTTTGAAAACTAGTCCATAGTGTTAAACAGTGTTGTATTTGTATCCATAAAAGAACAATTAAAAGGTAGGCAGGTCCAGAACCTGCCCCACCTTCCTTTTCTTCTCTGTATGGTCACAGGCTCTATGCCGTGTATGTCAGGCTGATGCAGTGCTTTGCTGATTTTCTGCATTAAGAAGTGGGTTGGCAGTTACCCCAGCAGGGGAAGAGCTCTTCTGTCATCAAAGCCATTTCTGCACTCTCCCCTAAAGCCCTTTGTACCTGCTGCCATTCCTTCCTCCTGCTTGCTGGTCATGAGAAAATCTGACCACTAACCAGCATTAGTATTGTGTACTGAGCCTGGGTTTAGAGCCACCGAAGCCCTACAAGGTCATTACGGGCATGTATCAAGTAAGCCTCGTGCTCTGAGGTGCCTTTAGTCGAAATAAACTGGATAGCTAATCAGAAAGAAAGAGCACCTTCAGTTTTGCTCTTATAAGAAAAAAGAAGAAGAAGAAAGAAATCTTGTAAGGAAACATCCTAGATTCCAGCTTTAACTAGTCAAAATTGCAATTTATTTGTAAAATGAAAAAAAAAAAAAAAAAAAAACATCTCCAGGTGTTGTCCTTATAACTTTGTAAAAATGACTAGAAGTGCAATGTGTTTTTACATGTAGGAACTTGTTTTGGTTAGCACTTACCTTTATGGCTCAGTAAAGCCTTGAACCAGGAGCAGGCAGACTTTTGTTTTTCTCCTGTGTAACTTCACTACAATAAAACACTTTTCTGCATGACCACCACACTGTCCATTGTCTCCCTTTAAAACACTCAGGCACTACAGGTATTGTACCTACTTTATACTATGTCATGGCACTGGAGTTGTGTGTGAATGACATGACATATCTAAGTGGAAAGGAAAGAAACTGACTGGCAGTATCACTGTTAGTAATATTGTAGGAGACTGCAGGCTGGATTTTGGGAACAACTTATCTGTCAGGAAAACAAGTTGCACTGCCACAGAGCAGCAGCTGTTGGTAAGAAGGAGAGGGAGTTACAAAGAGGTGATGCTGCTCTGAAAGTGGCTGGTTGGAAAACAGCCTACAAGCATCTCAAACAGGATATTTGCTGCGTGTAGCTGTTCACAAGACAGAGAGAAAAGGGGAAGGGAGTCTCTGATGTTACAGGAAGAAGTGATGCAAGAAGGGCCATAAGGGTAGGCTGCAGCCAGAGAATATGCCACCTCACTCAGCCCCTATAAGTGGCACTCTGCTTCCAAGTAAGCCAAAAGACAGGGCTCTGCTGTGAGTTGCAAGAGGCACTGGCATTTTCTGGAATCCACAGCTCTTTCATCACAAAATCACAGTATGGCTGAGGTTGGAAGGCACCTCTGGAGGCCATCTGGTCCAACACCCCTGCTCAAGCAGGGCCACCTAGAGCTGCTTGCCCAGGGCTGTGTCCAGATGGCTTTTAAAAATCTCAAAGGACGGAGACTCCACAACTTCTCTGGGAAGCCTATTCCCATGTTTGACCACTCTCAAAGCAAAAGCAAAAAAAAAAAAAAAAAGGAAGATGAACATATCAGAGAGGAACTCTACACCTTGTTAACAAACAATGGTAAAGTAAAGGAGTCTTATAAAAGACCGTCCCAGTCCCCCTCACCTTGCTCTTGTATTTCTTCAAGTCCAGGAAATACCATATGATTAAATAAAATCTGAATGTAAACAGACCCCAAAAGAGATGTATTCCCTCATTAGCAGATAACTTTGCTCTTCCTCCTCTCTGAAAATTTGCCTGTTCAATCAGCATTATTTTCATGTCATGTCCTTTCACACAAGTGATTTCTCCTCTATATAAGCACTTAGGAGGCCTCAAAAGGCTAGGATGACACCAAAACAGAGATTTGCTTTAGCACTTACTCATCTGCCTTCAGCTCTGAAATAGCTTTATCTTGCTACCAGTCCTACCTACTGTGGGACTTGCTACCAGCCCAACCTTCCTGGCATCCAAGAGTGAGGCCCATTAACTGCAATGTCTAACAAGTGAATTATCTAAGTGACTGCCAAAGCTGCCTTTGACTCCCTAGTCAGAAGGATTAAGACCCCCTTTATAGCAGGGTCAGCTGGAGATGGATTTCAGCACAAGAGAGGAGCGATGGCACTAAGGATCCTGTTCTCCACACATTACTCCATCATCGGTATCGCATCACATGCTTCACACACCCGATTTGCTAAATAAGTTTCCTGAAGACACTTCACATATACAAGGTGTATAAGACCAAAAGATGAAAACAAAAACAAACAAAAAAAGAAGAAGAAGAAAAAAAAAAAACACTATATTAAAGTAGAAGATCCAAGGCTTTGGATTTTAAAACGATGATGAAATTAAGTTTATTGGTGCAGCTTGAGTTCAGTTTCTCATGTTTGCATCCCGCTGCTGTTTTTAATCACATTCTGTACTCTGTTCTTCCCCACAGGATGCACCTGTTCCGGGGAGGAACCTGCTCTGGGGAGAAACCAATGTTGTGCAGCAAAGAAGAAAATTTTCAGCCTGGGATTCCCCAGAATGGTTTGCCCTGCAGGGCTTTGGACATAGGGGTATGCCTCGTTTCTAGGATTTGAAAGAGCCATCAGAAGAACAAAGGAGTTCCTCATGGAGCAACAAATTCCTCTCCTTCCTTCCACATGTTGTGCACCAGTGAGCTGCAAACTCTTGTTCTCTGCCACTTGGATGAGGACTGCTACTTAAAGCAGAAGTCCATTATCATCACCTTTACGGCCAAGCATTAGTGAAGGTGGACAGAAAAAGCATTCCTGCAGGTTTCTGAAACTCTTGCAGTGGGACTCAGGTGCAGAGTGCGGGCCCTTACATTTAGCTATCCTGTGTGCAAGCGTTTATGTGAGCTCATGTCTCATCTTCTGCATAGCCTGCAATTGGTGATCTCTCTGGACTCTTGTGACTGAACTGAGCACAGGTAAAATTCTGTTGCCTGAAAGTAGGTTTCTACAGTCATTTTGGTATCTTAGGGCACCTTGACGAACTTTTTAAGACATCAAAAGTGAATGCAGCTCTGGATGTTTAGGCAACTGAATCCTTCTCTAAATTCTTCTTGAATTGTGATGGAAACTTAGATTCCCACCTCATAAGCTGATGTCACTTTTAGATACCTGGACTATAGGTCTATAATCTAGGGCTGACACCTACCTTTGTTGACAGCAGAGAGAAAGTAAAACTTAGGATTTTAGGCTCCAAGTCCTCAAAGGAAGTGTTCTCTAACTGGTGTAGGCCCTCCTGCCTGTCCTCCCACCAGAGCTTGAGTCCTTCTGTTCCATCCTACCACAGAAAAACTTGACTCAAGTCTGCTTGTTTTGTACTCCTGACTCTCCATCTCTGCCTCATTTTTATTGCCTCCCCACTACCAGCTTGCATTCCTCACCTTCTCAAATGTTATTTCTCTCTTAATTGAACCAAGCCCAGTCTATTTCTGTGGACTCACTGCCAAAGACTCCATTCCATTTCCCTTCTCTCCATTCTCAGACCCCCTCTTTTCAGTCAGCCAGCTTCAGTTTTCACTTCCAATTCTTCCACATTTTTCCCTCATGTCTGCACTGGTTATTACTACAGTAAGCCCCACCAACACTTACCCTGTCTCAGTCTCACACACGCTAACCAGTATCTTGGAGTTTTCCTGCCCACACTTTGTATTTGGCACTTAGTTATTCACAGTACAGATACACAGCTTTCTTCCTTCAGGTGCACTTTGCTCTTTGGGGTTTCTTACACTTTATCTAGCTTGGTGATACAAGATCCACAGTTTTCTTCTTTGGATGACCTTATGGAAATGGAGGACAAGACTGCATTCCCTGCATTCACTAGTATCACTTGGAGTTCAGCAGTTAATATTAGGGAAGGTAGGGCATTGTGTTTGTCACCCAGAACTCTGTTTCTTTCAGGACTAAACCACTCTGCAGGATGTGGCTGTGCTCCAAAATGCTGACACCTAAAATAAAGTCAAGAACTTCAATTTTTTTATTATTATTATTTTTTGTAATAAATTTCTCTCTCTTCAGCCTTTTGCCTAGAAATAGATCTTTATATTTTCCCATAGCACTAAAGTCAAAATGGTTTAGGGATTCCTGCCTGGACTATGTATAATTTTAAAATGTTAAAAGCTAATCACAAAATTGCTGTCTTGTAACTCAGTTACATCTTGCAGGGAGTTCCATGTGGTCCATTTTCACCATAATGTTCCCTTTTGAGATCTGCTATCAAGTGCCCTCAACTACAAGAAAAAGAAGTATCATGTGAGATAAAAAGCCACCTAAGAAAAATGATATCTGGTTTTTAGTCCGGGAACAGGAGTTCTTGTTTCTCCACTGCCTGTTCTGTCTTTGGTGCTAATCCATCACAGGAGAGCGGTTGGTTTGCTGCAGCACCACCCCTACCTGTTCCCAGGCTGACTCATTCCTCACCCATACACCACAAGTCACAATTTCAGCTTCCCCTTGCACCCAGGCAGGTCTCTTGACTCAGGGAACAACATCATTGCCATACTGAGGCCCAGAGATTACACCACTTAATTATCAGAGGGGTGAGCTTTGAATGAACAGGTATGCAGCTCAGGATCCTGAATGACAGCCTACAGCAGATAAGAGAGTTATCAAGATAAGGAGTTACTAATTTCCAGTGCCTCTTCTCCAGGACCTTTAAGCTCAGGTGTTCCCTAAACAAAGATATGAATATGGTGTCAGGAACTACCTCCTACAATCTGAATGTGTCCAGAGACACTTCTTCCCACAGAATTCATACAAAGGGAACCCCTTGCACTTCATAAAAAAGGACAAAAAAGTTCCTGAGTGGTTCACTGCCAAAACTCCATGACAATAACAGGTTCGTTCTTTCCTGAAATCCATTAATTTATTCCCTCTTTCAGGAAAAGAAGGTGTTTTCAAGTGTCATTCTTACAGTCCTGCATTTTTGTTCAATGTAAGCCATGTCTTCAATAATGTGCACGAGTCATTTCACCTCCCTACTACAACATGTTCCAGACAGCAGCCTGGCTTCTCCATTGCTTTGCAGACTCAGGGGGCAGTGAGAGCTGCATGGAGCAGGCATGAAAAGCTGCTTTTTTAGGTCCACATTCCTTCTGCAAAGCAGAATATGGTTGTCTCACATGGAAAGCAGCATAGAAATTCACTCATCAATTTAACTTGGAAACTCAGCCCTAAGATTAACCAAGTTAGCTTTGAAGTTCACTTGGTCAGCTGTGTGATCCAGCAAGCATTTTATGTCCAGAACTGATCACATCCAGCTGCAAAATTCAGGTGATCATAACGTGCTGTTAAGCTGCTAGCTTTAGCCAGATCACAGTTGCTGTGACTATCATGTGTCTCCACAAGGACAATTTCTGACTACAGGAAAAGGAAACCCACCGTGGTTAGGCGCTCTGGTTACATTTTTCTCTGAATTTTCTTACCAGTCAGTCTTTATCGCGTGTCATCAGAACAATGAGTGAAAACTCTAGAGGAACTTCTAAAGGCTAAAAATTCAAAAGGGGAAGCAACTTTTTCAAATGGTCTAATGATAAAAGAAAGAAAAATCCAGGGAAAAAGGGCATCTAATGATAAAAGTCTAATGATAACAGAAAAAAAAATCCAGGGAAGAAGGGCGTCCACTGCTGAAGAAATGATACAATCTTCATATGGGCAGCTGACTCGCGTGTATATAGAGACCGCAAGTCTCTTTTATTTATTTTTTTTTATTTTTTTTGTCTCTTTGATACTTAGAAAAGCTAATTATCTTGTCTTTTTTTTTTTTTTTTTCTGTAAAATGTATCACTATCATTCTAAATCAATCTCTTTCATTTGATGTGATAAATATACAAATTTAAATCTCACTTCTGAGTGAAGCTTCTACTAGGGGAGAGGAGATCACAGATCATTTTCTGTTTCTAACCTGAGGTGCTGTAATATGAATCTGAACAAACAGTTCACAAGTCCTGAACGGGGTTTGACTCGTTGAGCTCTGCTTCCTCTGCTGGGTAATAATAAGAAAAGGTTTCTATGAAAGACCTGACGCTTTCTAAACAAAACTTGCTCTTTAGCCAAACAGCTTTTTACAGAACGGATCCAACGGCTGCTTGAAACTCTTCCTTCCTACAGCCCACAAACCTCTCACCAACTTCCTTTACAGATGCTACAGCCCAAATTCCAGTCTTACACCTTTAGTATTGCACAAGTCAAGCTGAAAATTGTAAAACATTATTTTTTAGGTTTTACTTTATTTAATTTTAAGGCCAAGCCCAAGCAGAACCTGGGTGATCAGAGAGGATAATACTGTGATAAAGATGAGAGATTTACCTTCTTTTCCGCATTTTTCCTGCACAATCTTGGGCCACACAATTCAACCTCATCATATACAGGGGACAGGCCTGTCTAGTTCCTCCATACACCGAAGAAGAGGTTTCTTCACTCACCTTTCCCCCTTCTCCTCCAGGTGTGAATCTCACTGTCTGTGGTGGTTTTGCTCAGGTGGGCAGCTGAGCTCCACAACTGCTCTCTCACTCCCTCCTCTCAAAGGAAAAGGGGAGAAAATCTAATGAAAAATGCTCAAGGGTTAAGGACAGGGAGATCACTCAACATTTATTGTCATGGGCAAAACAGACCTAGCATAGGGAGATTTGCAAAGTTTATTGCCAATTACTAATAAGCTAGAGATGTGAGAAACAACGGAAATAAACTAAAAACACCCCCTCATCCACCCTCTTCTGTGTCCCTCCCCAAGCGGCACATGGGAAAGGGGGAATGGGAGCTGCCAGGTCAGGAGCCTCTGCAGCTCCTTCATGGTCCCTCTGTGCCCCTGCTCCCCGTGGGGTCCTTCTCCAGCTGAGCCTGCGGGGGCTGCCCACAGGCAGCAGCTCTCCAAGCACTGCTCCCACACGGCTCCGTACCACGGGGTCCATCCCCCAGGAGCAAACTGCTCCAGCACGGGTCCCCCACGGGCGGCAGCTTCCCCCAGGCCTGACCTTGGGGGCTGCAGGGCTGCTTCTCACTCCTCGCTCTTCCAGCTGCTGTTGTGTAGCAGTCCCGTCCCCGTCCCGTCCCCCCCCTTTCTTAAATATCTTCTCACAGAGGCACAAACAATATCTCTTATTAGCTCAGCTCTGGGCAGCAGCGGGTCCCTTTGGAGCAGGCAGAAACTGGCCCTTACCTAACATGAGTAAGCTTCTGGATCCTTCTCACAGAAGACACCCCTGCAGCCCCCTGCTACCAAAACCTTGCCACGTAACCCCACTACTGTCATAAAGCTGTAACTTCATACAAGCGCAGCTGGGGAGCTTTGCATGCGATTCACCAACCAGTTCCCTTCAGCACAAACAGCTATGAAGTGAGAAAGTAACCACAACGTCATTCAAAATTTTTGCAGAGCCCTGCACTCAGAGAAGTACTTAACATTACACGACAAGGTATACAAATGCATATATGCATTTGCATAAATGTAGCTCCTATGAAATACAGACACCAGAAGACGTGGCACTTGAGAAGTCTTTGGGTGTGTGAAGGAGAAGAGCAGTCACTTCTTAAGTGATCAGGAACGTTGGTTTGAGATAAAGGCTGGAGACTTGTTGTTTGATTATTTGATACCAGGGTCTGTGTTTTCCACATGCCTCCTGCACGCTCTTGGACTGCGCAGTTCAAACCTCTGTAAAGCATGATACTGCTCTGTCTCCCAGAGATAAAGGGCAATTTATTTCCAGACAGACAAACACAGATGCTGCAGTGATGGGGCAACAGAAGCAGATCAGTGTTCTGCAGGTTTAGTGCAGCTGAACAACCTCCCACAACTACTCACACTACAGGGTGATGGAATTTAAGGCAGAGCTTTCTGGGGCAAAAGGAAGACAGCTGGGAGTGCCTTGTTCAAGGAGGGTTCAAAGAGGCTAGAGAGGGAGTAACAGCGCACGATGGACTTGAGTTTAAATAGGAAGATCACCAGCAATTGGTTTTCCAATTAGCGGTTTAATGAATGATAGTTTAAGTGTGCACCACTCCACCCCCTAAAATGCTTTCTCACTCCTCCCTAACTCTTTCTAGTCACTGTGTATGAAGTCCCAGGGTAGAATAGGGCAAGGATGCAAGCCTTTTAAGCAAGTTTGTCATACTGAAAAGCAAACTTGTGGGGAAAATTGAGGGCAAATGGTGCCCGGAGTTAATGGTCAGGTGGTAGGGGAAAGCAAAATTGATAACTGTGTCTTGAAAATCATGAGTAATAAAATACTGGCTTTGGAGAAATGAAGGCTTTCAGAATGGGAATTTCACAGCCCTGCCCAGCCCCATGAGCTCAGGACTGGGGTTAAGATAAAGCTGTAATGTTACAGAGAAAAGGAAGTTCAACTATTTTGGCTTGAAGACATGAGTGACAGGATCTGCATTTTTTTCCTATCGACAATTTCAGATCAAGATTTGCAACTCGACTTAAAAAAAAAATAAAAAATAATCAGTAATCTCACCACTGAGACTCAAGTTTAGTGCAGGTAGGATGGTGGCTTTTTTTTTTTTTTTTTTTTTTTTTTTTTTTTCCTTCTATGTCTCTCATTTGTCAAAACTTGCAAGCTTGCACATATTTTTTAAAACTAAGTGCCTCACTGTTAGGGCTAGGCCTGTGTGTGGGTAGTGGCTGTGTATCACAGACACATTAAACCCAGTGCCTAAAAACAGCAGCAAAGACAACATCTGAGGGCTGACAGTTACCGAGGGTATGATACCAGAGCAGTATTGCTGATTCCTTTTCATCATGTCACTGCAACAAGACAAAAGCAGGTTTCTGTGCACCTCTAGTAATCGACCTCCAAAAGCACTGGGGCAAACAATACACATGTCCTCATCTGGGCTCTGTGGTTGTTTCATCTTTGTAGTCACACTGATGGCTTCCCATACTTAACTGTGTTTTTATATTTCTGTCAGACATCTCAGGATGTTGATTAGCAGCAGCACGGCGCTTTCTAGGATTTTCAGTGCCACCCCAAGCACTTCTAACCCTGGAGATTTTCAAAATTTGGCAGGATGAGGCCCTGAACAATCTGATCTACCTTTGAATTTGTTCTTCCTTAGGCAAGGGGCATACACTGGAGACCTCCAGAGTCCCTTTCAGCCTGGATTGCTATATGATTCTGCAATGTCTGCTTGAAGACAATGCCATTTTGGTATTTGCTAACCTGCAAAGCCCAAGCCCTTTCTCTCCCCAGAATACATCCCATGCTTTTGCTCTAAACTGGTAACTTTGGAGTTAGCAGGGTTCTACTGGTTCTGGTCAGCCTTGTCAGTTCTCCCAAATTTAATGGCCACAGTGCTCTGGTTTGGCTGGACAAAGCTGCTGATTAACTGTGTGCCCAGATGTGAGCAAATACTGAAGGTGTGCTCTCCCCTCCCTCCACGGTGACACTTGCATTGTGTTCCTGCAGCCTCCTATCTTCTTGTCCCACCACCCCGCTGTTAGCCGAGTAGTTCACACAACTCCCGTTCCTGCACTGACTGCCAGCTGCCTGTTAATTAATTATGAAACCACTCCTTCCCCTTTTCCCTTGCCTCCCACACTTTGCCTTTGCTGGTGGTAGTTTTTATTTATTTACGTATCTATTTCTTCTCTACAGGGGTCTCTTACTACGCAGCTTCCCCTCTGCCTTGTAGGCTTCCCGTGAGGTGCTCTCTGCTACTCGAAGTCCCCATCGGTGACTGTCCATGGGGTGTTGTGTTGGAGCACAGACCCCTGCCATAGGAACATAACTGGGATAAAGTAAATAGCTTTTCATCACTGAGTTACATTTGAACCAAGGAGTTCTGAAACAAAAGCCATGGGTATTTTACATTTTCAGCAAAGTAATCGAAGCTTTATATCACTACCCACATAGGTTAAAAAGGGGCTATTACTATGACAGTAACACTTAACTGCTGTGATGTTTCGCTTAGTATTTTATTTTTTATTTTATTTTTTCACAGAATCTGAAAACATATTCTCGTTGTTTGCCATGACGGAGTACAGAGTAACAAGAGACACTCCCCTATTTCCTACCACACCACATCTTTGCGGTGTCCAAATCCCACACCACTTGGTGTGCGGGGAAAACAAAACAAAACAAAATTAAAAACAAAACAAACAAAAAACTCGGCGTGTACGGAGCGCATTTTCGGCTGCCCTTCGGGACGCCGGCACCCCAGCCACCCCCATGCGATCCCGCAGACTTCTACGACCCCCCAGCAGCTGCTCGCAACCCACTGACACTGCGGATCAGCTTCACACACCGCCACTTCTCAGCCCCTCGGCCGCTCGCAGGCGGGCGGAGGACCCACAGCGACGCCCGGCGGGCCCAACGCCTCCTGGCTCCAGCTCCACGCAGCCTCTCCCTCTCATCTCCCCCGCGGCTGCTCGGTGCAAAACCCGCCTTAAAACCCGAAATTGAACCATTTCCACGGCCGCCTGCAGCCCCGACGCCGCTAGGGGCGCCGCGCGGCCCGGCCCGGCCGCTGCCCTGGAGACGGTTGCGGCGGGGCGAGGCCCGAGGCCGGCGGCGCCCCCGCCATGCTGCCCGCACGGCGCCGGGAGGCTGCGGCCCCCAGCGCCGTCCCCTACTGCTACTGCAGCCTGCCCCGCGCCCTGCCCGCCCGCACCAAGTACCGAGCGCCGCCGGAGGCCACCCAGCCGTGAGTGCCAGCGGCCTGCTCGTCCCCTGCCCCCTGCCCTGCTGCCCCTCCCGGGCACGGCAGCCCCCGGGGAGCTGCGGGCTTGCCGGCACCTCGGAGCCCTCCTGGCTCGCCGAGGTGTCGGGGTGCGGGTTGTGCCTCTGTAAGCTCAGGTGGTGGTGTTGTCCTTGTTGCAGGGAGAAGGAACCCCTCCGCTATGCCAACCTCATGTACGACCGGCGGGTGGTGCGCGGCAACACTTACGCCCTTCAGGTCATACCCACGGTATGTTTTTCATGGAGGTCATACTGTGTAAAAGCTGCAGAAGCTCTGGTTCTGTAGCTGGGTGAGCCTAAGTTTGCCCCAAGACTTAAATGTTCCCATATCTATAGCGTAATGGTGCCGAGCACGCGTCGTCACCGCATCATCTGCTGCCATCTGCATTCACAGTGAGAGCATCGCCTCTCGGGAAGTTCAAGTCTTGGGGTAAACTCACGGGAGGTGACTGTCCCCCTCTGCGCTGCCCTTGTGAGGCCCCACTTGGACTGCTGCATCCAGGTCTGGGGCCCCCAGCGCAAGGATGTGGGCTGTTAGAGGAGGTCCAGAGGAGGACAACGAAGGGCTGGAGCACCTTTCCTATGGAGAAAGGCTGAGAGTGCTGGGGATGTGCAGCCTGGAGACGACAAGGCATGGGGTGACCTTGTTGCAGCTTTTCAATGCTTAAAGAGTACTTATAAAAAGATGGAGAGAGACTCTTCGCTCAGTCAGACGTTGACAGGACAAGGAGGAATGGTTTTAAACTAAAATTGAGGAGATTTAGATTAGAGGTTAGGAGGAAGTTCTTCACTCAGAGGGTGGTGAGGCGCTGGAACAGGTTGCCCACAGAAGTTGTGGATGCCCCATACCTGCAGGTGTTCAAGACCAGGCTGGATGCAACCCTGAGCAACCTGATTTAGTGGGTGGCATCCCTGCCCATGGCAGGGGGATTGGAACAATATGATATTTAAGGTCCTTTCTACCCAAGCCATTCGATGATTATATATTTTTTCTCCTGATGAATTGTAAATGTTTTAGTGATATTTTATTTTGAATACATGGGTGCTTTGATCATATAAGAATTTAAAGTAGTCTGGTTTTAAAAGCAATTTTGTGGAAATACCAAATGTTGTTTGGTAGCTGTTTCTTATGGTGAATTTCACATATGTTCTGTCTACAAAGCTCCAAAGGTGTTTTGCTTTCAGTCGACAAACACAGTACTGAATGTAAAAGTTAGTATGGACTTCTTTTCCTTCCTCAGCAATGAAGATCTTTTTTTATCTAACAAATAAAATAACTGGACTTAAGTCCATTTGACCTTCTTAAAGCATCACCTAGAAACTCTCAACTGAACAAGAACATAGCATTTTAATATGCTTTATCTTGCAAAGTTCTATATATAATATCCACTTCCAAATAGCAATTAATTGTTCTTGGTGTGAGATGCCATTAGTATGTGCCTATAGGTAGCCACCAGACCTTATTAGTTTCATGCCCTACAGTCTTAAAGATAGCTGATGCTTTGGTGTCGGTTACTGCGAGAAGTAGATCTGAAATACTAGGTTTGTTGTGTTAAAAACAAACAACATTAGTTTGCCAATAGAGAGAAATTAGTAATATTTTCAAGTACAAAGTGAACAGTAATGTATTTTTTATGTTCATCCCTGTCCAGAGTACCCAGCCTGATCTGTTTGAGATTCAAAGGCAGAGAGAAGCACGGAGAAGAGCACTGGCTAGAAAGAGAGAGAAAGAGCAAATGCAGATAAGAACACCTGAGCCTGTAGAAGGCAGAGAGCATGTTCACGTGCAGACAGGTAAAAGGATGGATTTTTTAAAAATTGACCTGAAAACAAAAACTTGCTGATCTGTATTCACTTACTAAGTGGATTTTGCAATCAGTAGATTTACAGACAGCTAAGGTTCTCCAAGCCTTACTGCTAGCCCCCCCTATTTTTAGTACTATCTGATTATTTATAAACTTGCCTAAATAGAGTGACATTTTTGCAGAGGCTCTGTTTTTCAGTTCTCAGTGTACATTTGGAACACTAGTCAGGATTACTTCATTTATTCTTTGCTTTTCTGCTGTCTTCAGAGATGTTTGGTATATGCCACAAACAGAGGTGTGGTTTTTTAATTATTATTTTTTTACTTTTATTTTTCTAAAGAATGCAGTCATATCTAGGAATAAGATCACTATTGAAAGTTACTGGGGAAGGGGTAGGAGAAAGAGGATGGGCAGTGGCCCTAATTTAAAATAAGAGATTGCCCTATATGTAAGAAAACAATTTTATTTGTTGCAAAACCAAAATATGGAGTAATCACAGGGTAACTGCAATGTATTGCTGTGTTCCTCTGACAAGCATTTCAGATTGGACTGACTTACAAATGGACAAACAGCTGTGGCACATGCTAATCAGACATGGCCTTTGGTTTCTGAATGTTCACTGTGCCCCAGCGCCACTGAACCTCCTATACCACCTCTGATGTATGCAGCAGCTTTTCACCATTGAAAAATGCAGAAGAAGGCTCTCTGGTGTGGGTATCTTGGTCTCTTATCCTTCCCATTGACTAGTGCTGATAATCTTAAGTCCTCCACAGACCTGATTTTATTTATCTCTGCAGTAGGAGACAAGTATAATTCAAGTCACGCGCATACTGTTGCAGTTGTGTGGTTACCTCAAGGTCACTCCTGGTGGGGCCAGAAGTAGACAATCATTCTTTAAACCCAGAAAATACAGTGTTTTCCATACAATGAAGAAAAAATGTTTCTTTTGTTTGTTTGTTGTTTTTTTAAAATATTAATGGTTAGTAGATATATAATCATTTTCCCTTTTTGAAATTGCCATATCCCGTTACATCTACCAAGAAATGTTTATTCTGCAAGGTGGGCTGATGTGGTCTAGACACTCTTTTGAAATCTGGTGATAGAAATATACTTCTAGGAGTCATTTCCAAGAAGCACACCAGACATCATGAAGTTCATGTCCTCAGATGGCCTGTGCAGCAAACTGATCTATGCTTTAGGTCATTTTGTTTGTTTGTTTTGGGTTGGTTTGGTTTTTACTTTATAGAAGACATTTTATTGCACTATTTGGATATAATTCACCCTGTACAGTAATAAGGAGTAGTTGAGACTTAATATAAAAAAGAATCTGATTTAGAGCATTCATTATGCTTTTTTTTTTCTAGAGCTGTATTTGGAAGAGATTAGTGACCGGATAATAGAAGTTGATACGGAGTGTCAAACAGATGCATTTTTGGACAGACCACCCACTCCTTTCTTCATACCAGCCAAAACAGGAAGAGATGTGGCCACGCAAATAGAAGAAGGAGAGGTATGAAGCAAAGTCAGGTCCACAGGTAGTATGAAAACATGTTGCCTGTATGAAACAAGTTTGAGGCAAAATCAGAAGGGAAATTCTCCTCGCAGAACATTTTCTCCTTGCTAAGATGTTGAGAGGGATTGTGGTCAGGGGTCCTTTATCTCTGTCCCACTGACTTCCATCCCCAGCTGTTTGACTTTGACGTTGAAGTCGAGCCAATCCTGGAAGTGTTGGTTGGGAAGACCATGGAGCAAGCTTTGCTGGAAGTCATGGAGGAAGAAGAGCTGGCCCAGCTGTGGGCACGTCAGCGTGCCTACACTGAACTGCGCAATGCCGAGCTGGCTGAGGTGCAGCGCCTGGAGGAGCAGGACAGGCGGTACAGGGAGGAGAAGGTAAGGCTTGCTAGGAGCAAAACAGGCCTGTCTGGGTGCTCATCAGACAAGAGGAAACCACTTCCAGTACTGAAAGACAAGCTGTGAAGTAACCTGGATGAATGTGAAAGGGTATTGTCAAGCTTGATGTTTCTCTAAGCATTTTGGTGCTAAGCAGCTGCACTGTTTGCTTTCATCCACCAGCACTACCGTGCTGTTCTGTTCCTTTGGAGCAGTCATACTCAAGCCACCTGGTGTACTCAGACACCTGATCAGGAGGCCAAACCTGACAGCATTTTCCTCTGTACCTGGTGCAGCTGTTACTCAAGCCTTTTTGTTATGATAACTGCTAAATGAATAATCAGAGTGCTTGAAAATAAGAGGAACGTTCTAGACTTTCACTGAGTGCAAGCATAAACATACCTCTCAAGATACCCAAATACAAAACTGCATTAGTAGTATCTAGAAACAGCAATGACAAGTCTTCAACAGCCTTATATATTGGGGTTTTGAATATTTTCCTGGACCAATCTAAGTTTTAATTTTTTCTTATGTCAAATAAGATATAAAATTGAACAGGTGAACAGTTTAGGAAATCCTCACCCAACCTCAGCTCGTTCCTAGACCAACAGTCTGCTCTGTCTGCAATAATAAAGTAATGAGTCAAGAGATCAGTGCATGATAAGGTATCAGAGAAAGATTTCATTTAGCCAGCCACAAGATCCTTATTTTACAGACTTGACAAAATTAAAAAAGGTGCACCAAAGGAATCCTCTAGTCCTTGTGGTACTCCATAGATTGAGTACAGGCTTACCTTCAAGCATTCTTTGTTTATGAAGAGTTTTTGTGAAAGTTGGAGGCCATAAATGCTGGCTTCTAGCTTAGAAGTCTTAAGTATTGGTACTCTTGTTTATCTTTACTATTTATGAGTTTCACACTGTGATCATTCTTCAAAATCTGGATCAAAGGAGTAGCAGCTAAAGGGCTGAAAGTTTTATGTGCCATATTGTCTTGACAGGAACGTCGCAGAATCCAGCACATGCAAATGCTACAGAAACAGAAAGAGACAATAGAGAAAATTGCAGCTTGGGCATTTGCTAAACGTTACTTGACTGATCTCATTCCTTCAGTCTTCAGCAATCTTCGTGAGAGTGGGTTTTTCTATGATCCTATAGAAAGAGGTTTGTCATTTATTTTTATTTTTTTATTATGTGGAGTAATATGAAAGTTAAAACAGCCTTAAAATACATTTTGTTGTCCTATTATTTAGAATAATATAGTAAGATTCCATTCATTTACATTTGTGCCTGCACAGATAGTTTTCAAACTCTTTTTTTTTTTAAAAAGAGATACTATTGTTCACCTGTCTAAGTAGTCAAGAATGAGCAAGAGCTGACAGTTTTGCTTATAATGAATAGAAGTGATTTAAAAAATACAGAAAATATAAGAGAAATAAATGGGTGGTTAGGATTGGTAGAGAAGGAAAGAGAGGGGTCCAAATTGTATTAAATGTATTTTGGTAGGACAGACAAAGGACAGCCATATCATTCTGAATCTTCATTAATGGTTACCAAAGCAAAGGAAAAATGGATAATAAGAATTAGGCTCTGAAAATAATTTTGGAGTTGTACATCTGTGACTTCCAAGCTTTTAGAGTCAGCAGCATTTCTTATGGGCTACCTTGCTGCATCAGACTTCCCCAGTCCCTGCACAGATGCCCAGACCACAGCTTGGGAATGGAGCCATGGAGCAAATGCAGAAATGAGTCTATTTTTCAAGCACGGTAGGGTTTGGGACCACTGCATACAAAGAGTATGATGTGAGTAAGCAAGAGCTCCTTACTCAGAGGGAACAAACATTTTCAGCAGACCAGAAGCCAGATGTACTTGGAAAACAGAGCAGGAAATGTTATTCTCCTGACTTGTTCAGGATAGTTATTTTCATCTGACTGGAACATTACTGTGCTGCTCGTTTGTGCTTGCCATTCAAGGGTGCCAGGCCCCTTTGAAAAATCAATGGAGTTGAGAAGACTCTGGTTCAGGTCCATAATAATGAGGAACCTCAGTAAAGGAGGGAGGAGATAAGATACCCAGTAATGCCTGAGAGGTTTCATCTGGCTCTTGCAAAGCAAGTGCCTGCTGGCAAGCATATGCATCCCTTAGCGATCGCAGCAAATGAAAAACAGCCTTGAGATCTTGTTGCTCATCCTTAATAAACAGATACTTTTTCTTGCTTTCCTCCTGCCAAATTCATAAAGATATTGAGACAGAATTCCTTCCATGGCTGATGACAGAAGTGGAAGAAACACTAGAGAAGAAGGTTCTGGGAAGGATGATGCTTGACTGTAAGTTACCAAATCCTGGAATATAATCTGGGCTGCTTGTCTGTGGTTGTTTTTTCCCCCGTCAGAACAAATATGACATTTACAAGGTCAGTGTGGACTAAAGTAGTAAGTGTCATTTTAACAAGAACTCCAAGTGTCCATGGCTTTGTGTTTTTTGTTGTTGTTTTGTTCTGTTTTGTTTCTCCATTGAAATATGTTCTTAAAGTTTGGAAAAACACTTTGGGTAATTGATTACCCACCTGGGTAATTGATTCTCAGCTGAAATACTGGAAGTTTTAACATGGTGCACTACTGACTTTATACTCTTTGAGATGTGTTGCTGCTGGAAGATGCAATACCTCTGGCAGAAGAAGAATAGTTAAAGTATGCCAATTCTTTTCTCTGCCATAAAAACTTGTATTTCACATGTGTTACACAGCCATTGTTGCTGTGCTATTCTCTGTGTGATGCCTGATTTTGCCAATGGGACCAGAAAAGCCCATCCTTTCTAGAGTCACATGTATAACATGAAAGTCTGTTAGTGCATTTGTGTGAACTCCCTGAGCTACAGAGTAATGTGCTACTCCTTTCATCCAAAATGAAATAAGAGAAGGATAATTTTGGCCGTGACTGGCAGAGAAGTCAGGTGACCAACACTTTTCATCAAAACAAGGGCTTGCTTCTTCAGCAGTCAATAATTGTGTCCTTACTTTTGAAATAGATTAAAATATCACTCTCTGCTTTCTTTCAGTCTAATTCAATCTAAATATGCAGGTTTGTTTATTGGTCAGTCTTCAGAGGTGGCATTGAATACCTGGACAATCTAAACTCTGTCTTGTGTAGAAGCACAAAATTATGATGAGTTTGTGTCCACCTTGGTGGTCCTAGGTCAAATTACTTCTTACACTTGCTTTGTGTCTTTATTCTAGTGGTTTTACCTCTGGCTGTGATTTTGGGTTTAAATTACAATCGTGTTCATTTCCTTTGGGTTAGTTTTCAGTTTAACCAGGACCCTGAATGTCCTTTGTTAAGGTCCAGTTTGGATAATTACATCTGGCCTGTTAGTATTTTATCCTATGACATATGTGCTTACATGTTTACTCAAGGATCACTTAAAGCAGCTCTTCAGAAGAGAGGGAATTTTCTCTCCTGTTAAGTAAGAAGTATTGTATGTGACCACTAAAAAAACATCCCAAGGAAAATGTTGCTCTAGAATACAGTCTTGATGAGAACATCCATTATATTCTTGTTAAATCTTTGTTTATTTTTTACTGCCAGTAACCCTGGTCTTGCACCAGTTCTTAGAAGCACAGAGCAGTTGGAGCAGGCTAATAAGTAATACCAGCAGCCCCTGTTTTGCTACTTATCCTCTGTGTATCCTGGCTTATACCCAATCACGCATTGTTGAATAAACATTAACTCTGCAAAAGGAACCATGGATTGCCTTCTCAAACAAGTTTTGTAGATGCAGACAGCCTCAGCTGAGATTGTGGCTTCTTCCCCATCTTAAGCAAAAGCATAGGAGAAATCTCTAAGGATACATTTTTAACCTATTTGAATGTAGAAGCTACTTAAATGGTTTATCTTATCACCATCCAATAAAAAATGTGAACAACAAGAGAAGCATCCACAGTCTAAGGTGGCTGTGTTTGCCCTCTGATGACCATTCCTTCTTTTACTTGCAAAGCTCAACACAAGAATTAACAATGAAGTTCCTTTTGGCACCTGTACATTATCTTCTATATTAACACCATATTCCTTCATTCTTGCCCTTTTTATTTGCCACATTTAAATTATGTATTACTAAGTGAGTGTTATTGCTGTGTTCATCGATTTGGAAGGTGTATAATGTTTAGAAAAAATTACAAGGGCTTAGCATCACAGATAATAAAGAGCAGATGTTTTACAGCTGCTTTTCAGAAAGAGAAAATCTTTTTGATGACTCCCACAGTTCCAGTATTACGCTGTGCCAAAAACATCACACTGTACGCAACCTGGCTGGTCCCCTTTCCTGGCAGGGTGACCTGCTTGAGAAGTGACCAGACAACAGCGAGGAAATGAACAAGGCAATCCACGTGAGTCATTTCAAATCACTGCTTTCAGTGCAAACTGCTCATTTGGTTTCAATTAGGCTGCAGCAACAGGGAAGAGTTTTCTTATTCAAGTATTCTTTCATTTTTAGTGTTATTTTTTTTTCTTTTCACGCACAAGAATTCATAGGTCAGTAATATATAAATCATTTCAAATTACATTTTTTTACGCTGTGTTTGTTAATTGTATTTTTCTCTTTTTCAGCCTTGATTCGTACAGTGGTTGAAAAACGCTTGGATGCCTTTAGCCAAGAACCTCTCTCTGGTCAGACAGAGGTCCCTGCTGAAGAGCCCGGGCCGATAGACGCAGCCTCGCAGGAGGCTGATGAGACAGAAGCTGCTGACCTGCCGGTCACAGCAAGTGAAGAGAGTGACCAGCCTGTTGCTGAGGAACAGCTTTCACGTCGCATCTCTTTCCAGTTAGAGGAACCCGATCAAGCAGAAACAGAGGACCTGGAAACTGAGTAACAAGCAGGCAAGTCATCATCCTATCTATTTACAAGTGTTGTGCTGTGTCCATTCTGAAGGATGAGCTTAAGCCACAGTAGAGCATTAAAGGATGTTTTCCAAATATTGGCGTTGCTGATTTCAAGCTAAAAGAATCAAGGGAGGTCGCTAGTGTAATGAGTGGCAGTGAAATTCTATCCTCTTCTACACAATCCAACCCATCAAAAACCTGGGGCATTTACAATTGAAGACTAATGCTGTCCCACACCTCATGTAAGGACATGAGAAGGGTATTGAGAGCATCCTAGCAACCTCCGCAAGTGCTTTGATCATGTTTTCAAAACAGACATCCTTATTTTGCTTACTTTGAAATGTAACTACAAAATACTACATTTTGTAACATGTTCTAAAACATGTAGAAATGTTCTGCAAAACTTAAATTTCTTTCTACTCATGTTATTCTCTATTCCCCTGACCAACTTCTATGGGCATCTCAGCAGGTGGTAGGGCAAAGGCAGCTGTATCTGAAGCTCTTCAAGTTCAAAGTTCTGCCACTGGGCACTTCTGCCAGTGCAAAATCCTCCTCAGCCTCCTGACTCCCACAGCACTGGTGAGGGGCTGGAGCCTCACACTAAGCCCAGCCTCGGATTTCTTTCTAACCACCCTACATGCTGCTCCTCTGCAATGGTGCCCAACACGACTGACAAAAGGCACCTGCACTGCCATGCATACCTGGCTGCTGGCCGGGCAGCTTTACAAGTGGAGCATTCCCACTCACAAAAGTGCATCAGTGCTCCACTGCAGCAACGCCGTTTCCTCTTTCTCTCCAGCACTTCTCCCAAGCCAGAAACACGAGGGGAAACCTGCCAGTCTGTGCTTGCTGCTGCTTGGGGCTTTTGTGACTGAGTCCCAGTGTGGACATGACTGGGGGAGGCACCAACTCCTGCAAGCTGCTGTACCCAATTTCTGTGTGCTGCAGGGGGCCCACCAGACACAGCTGAATGCCAGAAGGAGCCTTGTGCCTAGTTTCTGAGGGGGCTGGAAAAAGGGTCCAGAAGCACCTGCCCTTCAGGGGAGAGCAGCTTCTGTTTTAGAGCAGCAATTATCGTTGTCCATGCTCAGGCTCCTGCACCCTCCTGGTGCTGCAGTTTGCACCAAAGGCGCTTGCTGAGGGTGTGAACTGCCTGTGCACTGCCACCAGGGCTGGGGTTTGGGCTTTCTGGGTCACCCTGCAGCACTTCAGTTCCACAGCAACCACGGGGGGAGGGTGGGTGCATGTACCCATGTGCACCCCCCCGTTTGTGTGCTGCTTGCTGCCTGAAGCTCTGGGGATTGTATCAGAGGGCTGGGAGGTGTGATCAGGTGATCCCTTGGCGAGGTCCCAAAGACAGGTGGTAAGATATTCTTGAGAGAGTAAGTCATCATTAATAAAGTGTCATTACTGTATTCTTTTCAGACATGTTAAGCATTCATTTTGCATATGGACAGATGCTGTTTCTCGAGAACAACCAACAGTCTGGTGGCAGAATGAGAAGCTTTGTTCACCAGCCTTTATTCTTGGATGTTAACACCTGCTCTTTTTAAGACTTCACTTCTTTTTCATTTTTTTAATTGAAAAGCAATGCCTTTCATGTCAGATATCTCTACCCATATGTGTTTGTACTTACCCAGAATTCACAAGCGAGTGAAAACTGTGACAGTTACTGTCATTCCCACAACTAACCTGTCTCTCGTCTCTCCCATCTCTTTCAATCCCTTCTTTTATCTTTGAACTCCCTTCCCTCACTCGTCTTCCACAGGTACCTCGATTCTGCCTACCAAGGGCTGTAATTGCTGGTTGGCTTTTATGCTGAGGGGGATGAGGAAAAGAGGAGACGTCGCCAATGAGAACTGAGAACACATGCACCTCGTATCTGACTTGTATGCATTCTTTATCAAACACCAGGAGCTGAATCATGCAAAAATCCTTGAGCAAGATTGTTTCCTCTCAATCCCATTCAGGTAGAAGAGTTGCTGCAGAGGCTCCATCCTTCTGTTGTATTTGTGCAGACCTAGTTTAGATAGAAATGACTTACCCAGTGTGGCCTTGAAAGAAAGTTGAGAATACATTTTTTCTGTTGTTACAGACCTCCCTTTTCTTACAGGTTTCTAGAAGTGTACTGCAATGTGCTCTATGTGTATGTCTTTGTTCTGATTTTAATGTGTAGCTGTGATACTTCTGTACCATTTAGGCATGCTAGCCTGGAGAGGAAATTGATGGTGTAACTTACTGTTTATTGCCTGTTTCTTCATTTGGAGGAAAGGAAAGAGGGGTAAGGGCTTGGTGATGAATTCTGCCTTGAATTGCAAAGGCTGGAAGGGAATTTTGGAGTGCTGAGAATTTAAAAACCTTCACGCAAAGTGAGTGTGAGGGGGATTGGACCGATAACAGCCTTACGACAGAACGAGGAGGGCTATTTGAAGGTGGGAAGAAGCTCCAGTTCTGGAATGGAGCTTTACTTTCGGTGTTTAAAGTCAAACACAGTGGGTAGAGTCAGAACTCTGAGGTGAGTGACAAGCTGGTTTCCACAGGAACAGAAGTGTCCTAATGTGATTGGGAAGTATCAAGGTTAAGTTTGCTGTAATAGGTTATGTCTTACGGAGCCAGAAAGGCACGAAGCAGAAACTTCATTAAACTCCTCGTGATCCCCTTGGAGCAACTCTCCCCAGTCCCTGTCCTCAGCAGGAGTTCTGCATTCCTGGTCCCTGCTCACAGCCCCAGCAGCATCACACAGGGGTGTGGGCAAGGGACACGGGGACAGTGCAGCTGGCACTATGGCACAGGACAGGCTGCAGCCACCCCACTACAAGGTGCAGGCAGGCACCGCTCTGACCTTGGCGGGGCATTCGTCCGGCATCAGGGGCTTTGCGCTGGGCACTGGCGGCATCGGCCTTTTGCAAAGGCCACATATGTTTACAGCATGTGAAACCAACAGCAGTCACCCAGCAGAGTCCTTGGTGAGATTGTGGGGTTCTGGGCTTCATAATTAATAGGCAACTTGATAAGTGGCACATCGGGCCAGGATGCAGGCTGTGGGTGCTCTCCCCAGGAAATGCCAGAAGGCAGGCACGCTGTTTGTTTTGGTACTGAACTTTGGCCAAAGGACCAGCTGCAGCTGTCAGGTACCCAGTGGGAAATTTTGGGGATCAGTAAAAGCCCCAGACAGTTGCATGCATGCCCAGTGAGGCTGCTTGCCTCTGTATGTCTTTCCCAAAAACTGCTGGTGACAATAAGACTGTAGCCACATGGTTTCCATCTCCTGATTTCTCAGCAAAGCAGAGCCACAAAGCATTGCTCCAACAACCAGCTCAGCAGTTTAGCTTTGTGTTTACTTCAGCAATTGTTTGAGAAGTAGGGAAGACATTGAGATTGCTTATTCCTGATTCAATTTGGAAAACCTCTTGAAATCCTCTTGATGCTGATGGACCAAACCAGACTCTACATTTCTCTGTAGCACAGTGACAGACTGGGAGCAATCTCTTGAGGCTAAAATTAATGGCTGGTTTGCTGCTGACAGAAACCACCAGTTTCAAAGAGCTGAGGAGAGAACAGATAAGGAAAATGCACCTCTGAAAATACACCTTGCTTGTTTGCTTATATGCATGTGCTAAATATGAACCTTACCTTATCCATCTTTAATGGCCACAGCCTCGGGGGCCCGCAGAAGCTGCGTTGCTCTAAGAGCAGCATGCAGCAATGGACAGCACTGGCTGGGCGGTGTTCTCAGAGCTGTGATTCCTGTCCTGCCCTGCAGGAGACACCTTTACGCCTCTGTGACAGTACCCATCGCAGTGAGGCACTATTCCAGTGCAGTTTCTCACTGCCGGGGTTGCTATCCTCGTACAGGACAGGAGATAGCTATGGCCTAGAGTACTTTTCTATGCTCTGGCTGTAACACAGCTTTACTGCAGTGGTGATGTACTTGCAAACCGCCTCATACTGCTTCAGTCCTCCTCCTCAGCTCCTCCAACGAGCATTTGGCCATCTTGCTTTGCCCAGGCCTTACGTATTTACATATGATTTTAGCATGCATGTCATACAAAGGCTGGAGAAGTTGGATGTGCTCAGCCTGGAGGAGGCTCGGGTGGATCTAGTCCTGGTTTTCCAGGACCGAACTCGAGGCTATGGAGCAGAAGTGCTCTCTCCGCAAGGATGCTCTGTGACAGGCCAAGAGGCAAGAGCCACAGGTAGCTTGAGGGGAAGTGCTGCCTGCACAGGCGTACCCTGGCCCCTCAGCACCCTGCTCAGTTGGCCGAGCTAAGGGTGCAGAACAGGACGCGTGCAGGACACTTCAGTGCCATAAGGCGCCCTCCTCTACAGGACCAAGCTCTGCCCGATGAAAGCCCGGACATTCCCGCGTCTCCTCAGGAGCCCCGACACGTCGCTGCTACACCCCTGACGATTTCCGCGGCCGTAAAGCTGCGATATTTCTACTTCACTTTAAACAAAAAGAACACAAAAACTTTCCGGACTGCGCAGCGGCCCAGCAACCCCTCCCGGGCCCGCGGCGGGCGAGGAGGGGAGAGGCGGGGAGGAGGAGAAGGGGGCAGGCGCCGCGTCCCGCCCGGCCCCCTCCGCCTCCCCCCCGGCCCCGCCGCCGCCGCCCCGCCGCCAGGCGTCTCCCGGGGGCCGGGCCG
>NC_048895.1:55419992-55493470 GCF_011077185.1 Oxyura jamaicensis
TTTTTTTTTTTTTTTTACTCTTAGCCCCCTCGGCTGCTTCTGCCCCGCGCCGGGTGTATCGGGGGGCTCGGGGTGGGGGCACCTCTCGGCGGCACCCCCGGCACAGGCTGCCCGGTAGCAGCCCCGCAGCACGGAGCTGTCTGGGGGCTCGTTTCCGTACCCGATGCGGCCGCGGGCTCAGCCCGTGCCCGCCGAGCTGCTGCCGCCTTGCTTCGGTCCCCATCCATCTCCAGCGGGCAGTGCCTCGCTGCCGCCGGCCCCCGGGGGAGACGTGGCTGCTTTCCGCAGGGGGGAGGAGGGATTTGCCACTCCGGACGGGTTGTTTGGGTTTTTGAAGGGTCTGAGTTTGTTAATTTTTAACTTTCAGTTTTGTTTTGTTCTCGTTGTTCTGTGAAAAGCCTGCATCTCACCACCAAATGACAGTTTGGGTTTGTGGACAGGTGAGTGCAGGACAGCCAAGCCCTTCCCCAGGGGCTGCTGCTTTCCATGTTTGACTTGAGCATAACATGCATGGGCCTCCTTACAAAAGGATAACCACCTTTGTAGCAGATACTTAAATTATTTGATGAGAGTACAAAGTAGTATCTGTCTATAAAATGTGACCTTAAATATGATTTTCCACCTGCAGCTGATATCTTTAAGCTTATAAAGGACAAAATCCAAGTTATGCTTTGGGTACATGATATGCGTGTGTATATACGTATATATACACGTCTATATGTATCACCTTGATGACCAGTGTCTTCAATAATAAATATAAATACTACCCACATCCTCTTTCCGAAAAGTGCCAGGAGAGGATGTGCATGGTGTTATTGCCAAAAGATTAGCAAATCCAGCTCTGGCAGAATGAGGAAGGAAGAAGCTCCAAATCTGTAGACCACTCAAGTCTCTCAGCGCTGCAGTCACAAAACTTCCATCAGCCTGTGGGACCTGAATCTTGGTTCTACCAATGGTTGGCAGAAGATGTGTTTCGAGTCTCAGATGCCTAATCACGTGCAGCGACGCAAAGCGTCAAGTGGTGCTGCAAGGATTTAGCAACTTCTCTTAATTTCTTTGTGCTGGAGCCCTTGGGAGAAGTGGTACTGTTTCAACATTGGTAGCACAAAGAGGTATCGTGATACTCCTAAAGCTTTCGGGTCAGAGGCCAGTAGGGTTTAAAAAAGAGGTCTTGCTTCCTCTTCTCCTCCCTTCTCCTCCCTGTTGGGCATGGCATGCTTATCCTGCAAGACACCAATATCTTGTTTTCTTGCAATGTCCACCATGTTGTACTGACCCACGTGTGCAGCACCTTCGTTGTGCCCTGACCCTTCACTGGAGAGGAATACAAGTGCTGTCCTTGGGAATTCCCATTGACTGGTCCTTCCCATCCCCGGTAGGGCTTTGGAGAAGCTATGCACCAAGCACTGCTCCACCTCCATGCATGCACAGCTGTAGCACTGTAAAACGCAAAATGGGGCTGTGCCAGGCAGGTGGCTCTGCGTGGAACATGAGCAATTCCTCTGGACAGAGGTATGGATACGGTGACAGGATCAGTGACAAATTGTGTGATTATTATTTGATATTGCATGCATTTGCTGCCGTGGTGCAGCTATGCATTTCGTATATTTTCCGCCATTAGTGTGCACTTACTTGTCCTGCGATGTAAGTCAAAGCAGTCAAAATCTCATTTGCAAACCTAATGGGAGCTGGTATAGATCCTGGAGTAGTGTAGCTGCGCAATAGGCCGACTGCCACCGTGTTCTCAATTTTTGCTCGGTGTCAGGGGCATTTGAACAGGACCTGGTCATTCAGAACTTATGGTAAATACTGATTATTTACACAAGAGGTAGAATATGGGTTGAATGGGAATAAAAACAAGAAACAAGATCAGAAGAACTACCGGTTTCTGTGGCCCTGCGCATCGTAGTGAGAACAGCAGTGGGAGGTTTGGAGACTTCTGTGCAGGAAAGCACATAAGCACAACAAGATAATTATTTCTTAAAGGTGGAAGGGGCAATTAAATGATGTGCTTACACCTCCAGGTTTAACCAGGTTGAAGCCTTAGACTGCCTTCTTCAAGATAAATTAAAATTGCTTGGTCTTTTAAATATGAAGAGTTAAATTGCTTTGAGTGCATTGCTTCTAGATAGACTTTCTGTTTTTTAACATAGGCACTTGTTTAGCATTCATTTTGCAGTAACATAAGCCAGCAGGTCACCGATTAATGCTCCCTAACTAAAGGCAGTAACTTCTGTTTCCTCTCAGTTCAATAATCCGCTCTGCAGTGAGGGTCTCCTTGTTGTGAAGATCTGTGAGCACACACGTTTATTCTTTCCCTGCCTGCCCCTCTGCCAGGATGGGGTGGCAAGGAAGCAGCACGAAATAACTCCCCCCGGACTGTCACAACACACTTATTCTGCAGTGTCTTGAAGGCTGGGACCTGGGCCTCTGTCCCTTCTGCTCTTTCCCTCAAGCACTTAATTTTTTGGCCAGTGATTAAAAACCAAACCCATCAACCTCCACCCCTCCCATAAGTGAATACACGCGCTGCACTTGAGGCTGGCTGTGCTGGTGTTTTATATAAGTTCCATTTGCTTGAGCGCTTGACGTTACACCTAACTTTATGGACATAAATAGTCCTCTTCACTAAGAGTAATCTTGCTCACAAGATGTTTGCAGAACCAGAGCGTATTTAAAGCATGCATTGCCAGCTAGTTCCCTACTGGCTCCACCGAGCTTTTATTTTAAGATGTTCCTGCTTTCTAAGATAAGCATGAATCAAATGCGACTGCTTCAAGTGCCAAGGGAACAGCGGTCACACACCTACTTAAGCACATGCCACCATACAACTGACCACACCATTTAATTGTCACTAAACCCAGGAGAAACTGTTTGTTCTTCTTCCGTGTGTGTGTGTGGAAACAGGTAGGAAATCTCTTCAGAACACTGCCAAGGATACTGCTATTTTATGAGAACAAGCAGGAAATAACAAGGCTTAGGACAGACAGAAGGTCAGTCTCCTTGAATTCTGCATGGGGAAAATCCTGAGAGTTGATCATAAAATTTAACTCCACACACGTCCCGAGAATAGTCAAATATTTTGCTTTTAGCTCTGTTTTGCTGCCGACTTTTCTTTCTTCAATGCGTTCTTCTGAATATGGGCTATTGGGAATTCACTTAGAAAGCATGTTTCAGGTCACAGATGTCTGTAGCATGAAGATGTGAAAGAGACAGGCCTTTCCACTAGTCCTTGTCTATGTGTGCTTGATGTTTGCTCTTTTCTCTTGATTTTTCTGTCTGTACTATACAGATTGAGCACCCCCTGTAAAATGGCATGAGTTGCTGTGCTAAATCAGTATCAAGGATGCCTTGGTAAACTAATTCTGTCTTGGAGGACAGAGAAGATCTGCTTTTATCTTTCTCCTTCCTGCGCCTACAACGCTATTTTAAGGAGAAGCTGTTTCACAAACAGCTTGAGACAGGGAAATCTATACTTCCCAAATAACATTACCCATTTGTAATTCCAACATGGAACTGTCATACAATACAGATTGCTTTATAAGGCATTGATTTATAATTGTAATGAATTGGAAGGGGAACTTGATCACACTGATTACCTCCCAGTGCTTTCTCCCACTCAGAGTACGAGATTTTCAAGGGACATCCCTGGGCTTGCTGACACTGTGTATTCCCTTGCTTAAACCTGTTGAAAACTGCAATGAGAATAAAATGCAGAACTACGAAACATGCATTTCTAGTCCTTGTGGTAGGCTGTAAAAGTGCTTGAATTACTTTAAACAACCCAGCTCAGTCATGCTGGGTTGGTAATTCAACATCTGACTTATTTTTTGGTTTTCATCATTTTTTCCTATGGAGAGCCTCAGCTCTCAACTACAGGAAAAAGGTCTGGAGATTTGAGTTGATAATAAATCTTTGAAGATTTAAATATAAATGAAAACTCTAGTTCTTGTCAAGAGCCTTGATGAGTAACTGTGAAGGGTAGGATCTGTGTGTTTCATCTTGCTCATCTTAACTTTGGTGCTGTTATTAGAGTATAAAAGAAAGTGTAGGGAGTGGCTCAGGCATATCACTGTGGTCTGCTGCTAGGAGAAGCACCTGGTCCTGGCTCTCCAGTGATTAAGCACTGGAGAAGAGGACCTCCCAGCTCTGCTAGATCTACAGGGGTCAGGGAGAAAGTGCTGACATTCATCCCAGCCCGACTGCTGGGACTCTGTCCTCGATGTAATGTGGGTGGATTCCCCATAGCAGTCATTTTCTCTTTCTCCCATCATTTGAGGGAGCCAGGAATGGGTCTGCCCTAGCAAAATGTTTCTTCATTGTCTGTTTTATGTGTATATTCTGGGGAGGAACAGGGGATTTGCCTCTTTTGTATGTTGAGATATGATGGGAGCACTCTTATGTTGCACATAGGCAAGGAAATATCCCTGTAGTCCACTTGATGCCTAGAGCAGACAAAGGCCGTACACAGACAGCATTTCCTCCAAGTGTTGTGCCATAGCACAGCTAACAAAGTCAGCAGAGACATGCTTTGCTTTTCTTCAGAGCACGTCATAGAATTGCACTTAGGAAAATATTAGCACAGTGGAATCTAATGTGGCGTAGCAAGCAGATGTAGTGCACTGAGTAGCAGTACGCGTTGCTCCTCCGCTCAGTCTCTTTTTTCCAGGTTCCTGTTACTATGAACGGTGCTGAGGGACTCTTGAGGTATATGCAAGGGTATCTTCTGCAAGAGTATCATGGATGTCTTTCAGAGACAACTGCAGCAGCATAAGACCCAGGTGCTTTTTGGTCATTAACTGTCATGGCTATTTTGTTCATTCAGTTTAGCTGGAGTGTTATTTCACTGCAGCCGTACGTGATCAACAGCACTTGCTTGTCTTGTCCTGTCCTGTCCTATCCTACACAAATAAGTAACACTAGAACCAATACAGCTTTTTTAAAGATTTAAATGAAAAAAGTGCTGCAAGGCTGAGCAATAAACAAGAGATCTTTGAAGCATTACAGTTCTGTTTTGCCAGTGCCTTGATGGATTGACACCCAAAGACATCAAGTATCTAAGTGTTACATTACCCTGCAATAATAAACAATTGAGGGACCAGTGAAGTACATGTTAAAAGCATAGCTAAGCTAGTTCAAAGTTTGCTTTGTCCCCAGAGAGGTGGCTGTTCCTTCTGTGCCAGGTTGAATCCTCTCCAGAGCCATCTCTGTGTTTGTGGTGTGCTGAGTCTGGGGGCAGAGAGTCAAGGTGGATGTGAAAGGAGGGGAAATAGTGATGACAAACAAAGGTTTGGAAAGCGACAGTAGGCAAGAGGAAAAAGAAAAGTTAATGAAATATCAGGAAGTATTAGCTGAAAGGAAGCAGTTACTAAAAACATAACTGAAGTTGGACTGAAGAATCAAAAGAGAAACTCTTAGATGGAAGAGCAGAACAAAAACATCTGCTTTTTTCAACGCAAGAAGTTATATCTGAATTCAGTTTTCAGCTAGTCTGAGCAACCAGCTCAGCTTTCTGTCTGGAGAGGTCTCCGACAGCCTTTTTTAATGTTCTAGAAAGTGACAAGCTCTACAGATGCAGCCCAGGATGCTTTCTGGCCTTTAATTTTTTTCTTCTGTGCTAGTGGGAATCATGGCTCACCTGCATCGTTGAGCAAGCAGAATGCATTAAACCCTTTCCAATACTACTAATGTTTTAAAGCAATTAAGTCAAGGAGCTAAGATCCATCGTAACTCTTTTCTGCTTCAGCTGCTCTTAGGTATATCGTTGATCACCAATACTAATTAAATAGGTGACTTAATACCTCTCACAATGAAACAGGCAGGTGATTTGCCTTTTGAAACACTACCTTTTTGTATGCTCAGTGCTCATCCAAGAAAAGCCTTGGGTTGCTGGCCAGAATGAATCCAAATGCAGCAGAATAAAACCGCTCCTCCTCCTCCTCCCCGTTCTTTCAGAACACTTTCCATGGAGGAGAAGTTTCACAACTAGTACACGATGTATCCAGGGTGAATGCATCACTTGCTTCTTGTAGACCTGGCAGCCAAAATGGTCCTTCCTCGTTTCGATGGTGCCAGGCGCTGAAAAGGGATCGCTATTCTCTCGCAGCCCTCAGGGTGGGTGCTGACAACGTTAAGACAAACAGTGCCAGGTGAGGATTTCCACACTTGGTGGGGGCTGTTGTATCCCCAGTGAAGGAGGGTGAAACTAAGAATTTCAGCAAAACGTAACACAGCCGGTAGCACTGCTTCATCACAGTCAGTGAAACCGATACGTTTCTGTAAAACGTTTTAGTTTCAGTGTCTGAGCACGTTCAGACAAAAATAAGCTTTACTGGAAATATTCCGACTGGTACATGACTCATTTGTTTTTACAAACCTAAGGCTGCTTTCCTCACAAAACAAGTAAATAAGCAGGCAAAGCTAGCACAAGTTTACTCTAAGATCTGTAGATCTTGAAATTCGGTGCCTCTAAGAAGTACTCTCTGCTTTCCCTACTGTCAGCTCACCGGGGGTAGGAGGAGGGATGATGGTGAGAAGTTTTTTACTGCTATGATTTCATTCACAATGTCCTGTTTCGGAAACTTGTTGCTTTGGATTTTAACTTTTGCTTGGAACAAAAGCTGGCCGAGGAGTTTTCAGTATTTTGGAGGTTGCAGATGGATCTTAATGATATTCTTATCACTGTTCATGCCCAGCAAGGCTTCTGGACCTTATTACTTCTCGCACAACAGCTGCCAGTGACAAGAATAATTTTCACGCTTGGAAATCATCTTTACTTGACCTGTGTGCATTTCCATGCTGTTCTTCTCTAAAATATTCTGAGCATGAGTGATAGAGAGAATCATCTCCCTTTTTAATTCATGAGCTTGCTCTACAGATTTTTCACTGCATCTGCTAAGATATGCGGAGCTTTTTGATTAAGAAAAATGTTGTCTAGTTTAAATGCATTTATTGACTGAAATGAAGAGGGGCTGCCCTGGTCAAACATGGACAAAGAAGGATAAATAGGAGAGTAAAATGATTTCCCTCCCCCTTTATCTTATTCTACAAGAAACTAAAAGACTGTAACTGAGTTTTCTCCTAAAGTTGAGCTTAGAGCTTCTGTGATTTGTCAACATTAAAGCCTGAATCTCAGAACAGCATAGTCTTTACATGCCTCAGCACCAGTGCAGATGACTGTTTTTCACAGGCATCTGTGAAAAACAAATTTTAGGTTCTGGACCCCTGGCAAAGATGAAATCCTGAGCTACAGAGTGTGTGCAAGTATGTAAGAAGTCGTCAAGGTGACTTAGTTGAGAAGGGGTTTGGGGTCTTAGTTTTTGTTAAAATCAATTTGACAAATTTTTACTAAGTTTTTCATAACATCTTTTATTACCATTTAAAATAAAATATATTAAAATTGTAAGGAATTTTAGAATAAGACATTGCAAAAATGACTATTGACTCCCTAAACTAATTTAAAACAGTATAAAAATTAAGTCATTTTAAATATTTTGTATGCAAATCAGTAGAACAGTTCAAAAGGTATTTGAAGACAACGTGGCATGCATTTTTATTTTTTTTTTAATCGGTAAAAATACTAGGAGGATGTATTTTTTTCTTATGAAATCCATTAATTCTTGGGGCTGTATAAACTTCTGATTTTTTTTATGGTCTGTAGTTTGCACTGATTGTTTTATTAATCAACTAATTTAATTTTTAAAGTTATAAGCTGACCATGGCTTTTTCTAAATTCCAGTCTGTTAGCAAAAGATGTTGTGGGCCTATTTGGGTGCTAATGTTGCTGTTACAAGTCTAATAACATATTTTGGTTTCGGAATCTTAAATTGCAATAAGTAGTCATTTTTCAACCTTTTATTTCAACAAGGATGGTCTTTGTCTGTGGATCTGTGGAGTTTACAGGACAACATAAAGCATTATCTTTGTGGAAAATGTGAACTTTGCCTTCAGTTTGTGCCTGCAGAGCATTGACATCATAAAGATTCTCCCCATGAGAATCTGGTTTGCTTATCATCAGTGACCACATACTAGAAATCCTGTGGTGTAGGTTTTTGTTTTTTTTTGGTTTTGTTTTTTGTTTGTTTTGTTTTGTTTGTTTGTTTATTGTGTGTTTTTGTTTTTTAAGCATTTTGGTGGAGTTGAAGACCGATATAAGTATAGTACACTTCAAAACCATTGAAGTATTGGATAGTGGACACTCTCAAGATAGCCCAAAGTTGGTCCACCTGCAGACCTTACATCCTGTATGAACACCTCACAGAATATGTCCGTATAGATTTTATAAATTGCTAAAATGACCTTTTGGTAACTTGGGGTGCAGATGTCAAATGTCTGAGTGGATTTGGGTTTTCATTAACTCACTGAACCATGCTGAATGAATGTTTCAGATGTCAAAGTTGAAGAGGTCATGCAACCGAGTGAAGAAATAAGGCCAAATGACCTCGTGGTGAACTTTCAATGAAAGGCTGGAGATCACAGGATTTTTTTCTAGATTATCATTACAAGGTTTTCTAAGTCAAGGCAACTTTTAACTGAAGAAATGATGTATTCCTGTACTTAGCATTCCTCCATGGAGCACGAAATTTCATGTAACTAATTTAGTATTGATATGGGAGTTAATGGTCACTTATTTTTAAGTGTTTTCTTCGTTCTGTAGAGACAGTGGCTGAGAACTCATCCTTTACCAGCCTCTACGGGACTCTTCAGCGTTGGCCTTGTTATTCTGATTTCCTAATTCCTCTTGCATCCTCCAGCACTGAAAAAAAAAGCTTGCTTAGGCAAGAGCCAGCCTTCTTTCATTTAAGTTTCAGTTTTGCCAGAGAAAAGATTAGGACTACATTGCAGGATGAAATTACAAGCCTAAATTCTTAAACAAGCATTTAATGCCACATTTTTTTTTTGGCTTCTTGTTTGAGTAACATGCAAGGAGTTGCACAGGACCCAAGGGGGTTTGTGTACCATACAGTTACTAAGAAGGCTTCCAATCCAGACCTCTGAAAGGAAGAGGTCTACTTATAACTCTGTGCTACAAGCTGTCAGTCTGGGAAAACAAGAGGTTCAACAGATCAGTAGCTGACCATGGGGACCAGCTTTTTCTCTTTCCTGTACCTCTGATACAGGTTGTTATGCTGGATAGGAATGGTGATTCACTGTAGTGAATTTGTGCCCATTTCTGCATTTATTTAGCAGTAATCTGTGAGCTGCAACTTGCTGATTTTTGGAATCATCATATGGTTTCTGACTCAAATGAAAAATGAAAGAAACAGAGGTAAAGAAAATTTGGGAGCCTGTGCTGCTTTCATTAGTGAAGTATATATACAGTGTTTGGAGGATTTGGGTTTCTTTAGGGTTTAGGGTTGTGCACTGCAGGCATTGCAAGCATACTATGAAAACAGAACCCCTAAACTGACCATGCTCTTTATGAGGAAAAAATAAAAGAGAGAAATCACTCCTTGAGAATTAGGCCCTAATGATTTAATGTAATGACTCCAGTTCCGTAAACTAGATTTAATAATTGGATGAAATGTTTCCCAGGATTGAAATTTAAAGCTGTTTAGGAGAAATAGCAAGACTCTGAAAGTGATATTTGATCAAATGATTTGTATATGTGTATTTACATAATTTAGCAGCAATGCTACACTGAAATACAGAGGTATAGGACACATCTGGATGAGGTAGGTACGTGCAAAGTTTGAGTATCTGAAGCTGGGAGATTGTAAATTACAATAATCTAAGCAAGATGTGTAAGGTAAAATATTGGCTTCCAGATGATAAATCTATTTTAAAGATTTCCTGAAATTTACTTCTGTTGCTGAAGTACTTACTATGGTACTTAATACATTTACCCCCTTCCTGGTCACAGGTGTGATTATGGTTGTAAGTGGAAACCTGTGGGCCCGCTGACTGTTGACCTGCTGTAGGTTTCATTCATCATTTTTGGAAAGCTGGCAGCTTCTGATATGTTTTACTTGTAGTGAGCTTATGAAAGGAGATAGTGTTAAAGCCAAGACTTTGGTAAAACCTTTTTTAAGCTCCAGGAGGCTTGTTGACTTTTTGTGGTAGGCTGCATATAGAGAATGCAGACAAGGAAGGGAAAATCTCTCTATCAATCTGCCCAACTGTCAGTGGCTTCCCTGGCCAAAAGTGAGTGCCTGTTCCTACAGGGAAGATTGGAATTTGAGTCTAAAGTGATGAGAATAGCTTAGCCAGTGTGTTGAGAAAGAACGTCTCACAGGAAAAGTGCTTTTTCACATGACTTCATACAAGTGGGTTTTGTGTTTGTTTTGTGCCAGCTCAGTCCTGAGTTTCAGCTAGTAGACCAGAATCCCCTCCACAGACTCATTGAAATGGAAATGCTTCTGCCCTCTGCTGTGGAATGCAAATTATTTTAGGAATGTTCCTGGGTCTTGAGGCTTTTTAAAACTCACACTTTTAAGATTATTTTTTTTAGTTCTTTTTTTTTAACTGATTCTAAGAACAAAACAAGCATCCAGAAAGATGATTGGTGCCTGGGACTTGACCCAGCAAAGCACAGAAGTGTAGGTTTGTCTTCACATGTACAAATAGTTCCCTGTAAGCCAATGGTGGTAAGACATGGGAAATGCAGAAATGCTTTGCTGGATCACGGTCAAAGAGCTGAGTGCTTTGCAAAGCCAAACAACACAGAAGCCCTCAGTATGTAAGACTGGTATGAGATACTATTTGGTGTCATTCCCTAGGATTTTGGCTACCTTTTGTTACTATCTTTTTAAAAAATACTATTTCATAGTGTTTCATCTGTCACCAGTGCACTGGAGACAGGCAAAGACCTATACTTGCTGCACCGTCTGTCACAGGTCTTTTGCTGACCAGAGTAGAGTAGACCAACATCAAGTGGTACAACGTTAGGAAAATGATAATGAGAGACAGTGCCGTGTCTCAGAATAGGGAAAACTTCCTGAGGAACAAGACGTGGGATTTTCTTGGTCCTTGTGTTTCTAGGATTGAGACACAGAATATAAAGTGGATTTGCTTTTAATGAATATTGTGATTTCTTTTAAACTGAAGGTAGACTTGAATAGGTTAGGTTTATATATGGACCATATTTGATAGTGCTACATGTTGAGATGATCATAAGCAGGTTAGATTATTAATTGGTTGGTGCAAGGAATGGAAATACAGGACTTTTTAAGGTATTCTGTCCAAGTTTAACACTCAGCATAAGTTTGGCAAAATAAAAGCCAACTGATCAAAAAATTATTGAAGGATGTCTCATTGCCTGATCTCTTGAAGTCACTGGAAATTGGCATTGCGCTGGGTAGCTTGCATAGGGGCCATTTAATCTTTAGAGATGCTATAAAGTATCCTTCAGCAGCAGGCCTAGTTTACATATTTGTATGTATGTGTGTGCGCCCATGCTTTAAAAGGATATTAAGAAGCTATACAAAGTCTTCTCAGTAAACATGTTAGAGAAAGGTATGCTTGAGTGCATTACTTTTTCTCCACCCACTGTCTTCCTTAGGATTTTGCTCACTATTCTTTTACCTCTGCTTAGTCCTTTGTAAAAGAGAAATGTTCTGTATGTAACTCCTGATTTTCTTTATTTTTTACATTCACACATAAAACTTCTGTATGAAGAACTTCTGCAATGTCCATGAGCCAGATTTCTGGAGCCAGGACACAAGTGTTGATATGTCGCTGTATCCAAGTTATTTTCTTAATCAGGAAAAGATGCAGAATCCCATATAATAAAGAAAAATATTGTAATGGTAGAAGAGTTGTACTGTTTCCTAATTATAAAAATAATTCCATGATTTGAAAAAATTACATAAGTTTACGAAAGGGACTCCATATGCGGTAGATATGAAATGCACAAAATTTTACTGTGGGATGTGTTCGGTGAGTTGTAATCACCATGTGCCACATCCTGATTTTGGATGCACATGTGGGACTAATACTAACGTCAGAAAGTCTATATAGGTTTCTCTGAATGGAGATTTTGGCCCTTTGTATTGTTTCCTCCTCTGTTAGTACTTAAATCATTTCTATATCACTGTGATTTTCCTTCCTGTTCATGAATTCAAGAGGAGAGAAACTATGTCAGCGGAACTGCCCAGCACGAGCGCCAGCACCAGCCAAAAAAGAACAAGCGGGAAGCACTAATGGGATTCTAATGCGGTGCAGTAGATGCGTTGTCACCAAAAGGTGTGCTTTCTTCTAATGGATACAACCCGAGACGTAAGGCATACTGAAAGTGAAGCCCTGACAACCAGTTTCTGTCAGGGGGAAGAAAGAGTCCTTCCTGATTTAATCTTGGTGTAAGTAGGTTAAGTGTGGTTTTCCTGTCACGTCTTTGCTTGTGTATTTTAAAGACATCTGCAGCCGCGTTACTTAGCTTAAATGTCTTGAAAGCAAATGCTTTTACTTGCATTTTACCTCTACTCAGTTAAAATGTCATGAACAGTACTTGGACAGTTACAAGCCATCTATTTTTACATGGGGCTGTTGTGAATCTATGGACAGGTTGTACAGCACATTTTTCAGAGTATCTGAAATATAGCAGCATCCCCCTAACATCTCCACAAAGAGGGTGGAGAGATGGCTTCATCAGGAAAAGAGTCTTCCAGTGGCTGATGAACTAATGCACCTCTCTGGCGTGCAGCACAGCACTGAGGTGCATTTTTGAGCCACTTAATGTCAAATTATTAGGCTGTGCCTACGCTGGTAATTGGCGTTGGTTTTTGTGGGAAACTATTGTGCCAAGAGCAATGTAAGGGGCTCTGTAATAACCTTTGAGGGCTCAGGGGGTGGAGATGGGGGGGTGCATTCTGTAGTAGGTGCTGACTAGTTCAGAACAGCCATACTTCTGAGCACAGTGGATTCATAATTCAGAAAGTATCATACAGGTCTCTGTCTCTGCATGACATGGGTTTCTTCTGCAGACAGCATGTTCTCCTGCCATCTGCAGATGGCATCATGGTGCAGACATATGAATATCACCCACAGCAAAAGCGCATTAATATGAAAGCTTTTCCTGTTGCTGATACTCATCTCTTTCCATGTCTGTGCCTCCTTTTCCTCCCACTTTCTGGACCATGATGCCAGGGAAGGCAGGTGTGCATTTTCTGAAAGAGAGTTGGGTCCTAGGTAGAGCCCTAACGTGAGCCCATGTGACAGTGCTGTGGCATTGTGTGCAGGACAGCTGTCTTGAACATCGAGCTCTAGTCCCATGCTGCAGAAGTTGCAAAGGCTCCTCTCAGTCAGAGCTGTTTCCTGGCCTGCTTTGCAGTGGAGTTTGTCATCTCTACTGAAGGCTTTGGGTGAGAACGGCATTCAGAAACCTTAGCCAGGTGCCATCATTATATTTTCTAGGCACAGAAAGACTAGAAAGTGGAACTTTTGTTGAGCTGAGCTCTCAATGCTCAACCACTGGTACACAAGGTAGTTTTCAAGGCCACTGTAGACATCACGCACATGTCTTGACTGCATCATGAACAGCACCATAGGTTCCTGTGGGGGCTGGTTTCCCTTGCTGTCCATTTACTTGTGGAACTCACCTTCCCCCTGGTGCAGGAGGGGCCCTGATCCTCACGCAGGGCCTCACGGACCATACCTGGAAACTGGCTGACTGATTTCATTTCTCCTGCATCCTCTGTACCAGAACAAACAGGGTAATGGGTGTTCCTTTTCCCAGTGGGGACCCTGGACATCCCAGGGCTCTCCCCCTGCCACAGTGTACACCCACTCCAAGTCACACATGCTTGCAGTGTGCCCACTGCAGTGGCTTGCAAAATACACCATGCATATTCTGTAAATCTTTGGCAATAGTAGAACACCTAAGAAAAACAAAACCTGAAATCCTGCCTGGCTCATATACCAACATATGCTGCAACAGGTCCTTCTCCTCAGTAGGCAGAACCGAACGCATCTTCAGTTCCTCTTACCAGTACTTAACCCATGTTAAGCACCACAAGGCATTGAACTTTTCATCATCCAATGTGCCTGTAGTGCGTGTTTTGCTCTCTGTAAACATTGCTAACCATCTATCATACCATCAAGTCCTACTCATCTTAAATTCATAAGCCGATTTCCTAATACGTGAAATCCCTCAAGAACCACAAAATGCTTTTCCTCAAATTAATTCTCATGGCTGCAGTTTCCAGGTATGGGAAACATTCTCCCCTCTGTTTCCTCTCCTCTTCTGCCCATCCACTGATGAAAAAAGACAGTATTTAAGGGCAACCACAGTCAACTTTTGGTGGTGTGGGCATCATAGGAAGTTTGGCTGATATACATGCAACACTTCATGTGAAGGCCAATGTGGCGTACAAGGAGTAAAACCACAGAAGACTGGCCAACAGGAATGTTAAACTGAGGCCAACGTGGCCAGAGGCCAACCACCTAAGTTTAGATTGACGAGTAGCCAGCGTGGCCAGAAACCACCAGGCACTGTGCCTAGCTGGCACAGCAGGAGTGGCTGCCGTGGTTGTGCATGTGCCATTCTGCATGTGTTGCAGCCCCCTGGGACAAGGGGGCAAGAGGTGCCCTCGTGCACCAGAAGACTGGCCTTGAAGCAGGAGCAGGATTATGGTGGCTGCTTTCTGAGGCTAGGACAGGAGGTTCTGGGTCCCTGTTGAGGGTAACTGCAGGGAAGGGCTGGTGCAGCTTATGAAGGAGCTTTTAGTTCTGCTTACACTCCCTTGCCTCTGCAAATACTCGCACCAGCAGAGATAACGTGACCGGCTGCTGGAAGAGGAGCAGCTCCTTGTGCTGGTGCACCCACTGCTCTGCTGCCCTGCAAGTGGCTTGTGTTGCTGGGACTGGGATGCCCTCAGGAAGTGTTTGCTCTTGGTCTGCAGTCTCTGTGCCCTCCCCAAGCGCGGGACTTGGGCACTACGGGGTTGCTGCTGTTAATGCTTGGTCACCAGAGGGTCGTATAGAGGAAAACGGAGTTGCTCAGGCTTTCTGGGTCTATGGAGAAACACACTTTGGTGATCTATGGTTATCTTCTTCGTAGTGCCCTCGTTGCCTGGGCTGAATCTTCCACAGCAGTCTTGTACCTTTGGCCACATCCTATGAGCGTCACTAGAGTATGGCTGGGTGGCAAGCATGTGAGGGGCAGGGAGAGGATGGATTGGGGGTGGACTTTTTTCCTGAGAAAGAACTACTGGCAGACCAGATGTGGGAGGATGAAGGTAAACTACTGACTCACACTGTATGGAAGGGGATAGCTTCTTGCTTTGTGATGGTTTGCCAGGTGATTGCCCTGCAAAAGGAATGCCAGCAAAATTAAATAATTTTGCCTCGTAATTCAGTGGAGGCATTCCTCCACTAAATGATTTTAATTCTTTGTTAGTTGACGGCACTGCTGTGACAGTGATAACATGTAGTCTACTGTGTTTGGGGATGAGAAAGGTTGGCATGTGTACAATCACATATGGATGCCATTAAAGTCCACTGTTGCCTCTGCAAGACCTAAATTCATGGAAATTAATACCACAGACAAGGGCCTCACTCTCACTCTCAGCCAGAGCGGAGTCCAACTGCAGAGTAGTTTTGTTTGCTTGTTTGTGTTTTTTTTTATTATTATTATTATTTTATTTTTATTTTTTTCCAGAATTAACGTATTTTCTGGTTAGTGGAAATCAGGAACAGAAACCCTGCTCTCTGCATGACTGTTTTCATCAGGGAAGGAGGACTTGTTCATGTCCTTTGAGTATCCAGGCCCCTTTGCTGCTTCTCTGTCATGTCTGCACACAGTCCTAGTCTGAGACAAAAGCAAGTTTGTACTAAGCTCTGTATTCACCGGAGACAGCTGTTCTGGCAGAAGACAGAGGTTACGGAAGAGAGGTTGATGTGCAGGCACTTCTGTTTCATGCCTTGCCTTCAGTCTGCTTGATCTTAGAAATGATGCACTGGCAGCCTGGCTGTTCTCAACCTGGCATCTCCTAAAAAGAGAAACAGCAGTACCGTAGGACTTGATTCATTTGCTTAAACATAAGCTTCCAGTGAATGCTATCTGAGCTGCCCTGGGTAATCCTGCCTGGCTTCTAGCTCCTGGCCCAAAAGGGACTCATTTTCCTGTGTAACCGGTATTATGTCTATCAGTCTTGTGTGGGTGCTTCAGGTATGCTAGCACATCTCAAAGGGCACTGGATGCTTGTGTGTGAGCAACTGAAGCATCTTCCCTTGTAATGTCTTCCCTGCTGAAGGTCTCTGATGATCTGCTCCCTGTCAGTTTTATTCCCTTGATGTTAGGGAATGTATGCAGCCCAAAGGTGGGAGGAATCTTTTTGGTTTTGCGTTGAAAATCTGAATTTTCAAGAATAAAGACTACAGTATACCCATCAACTGCCCTTCACACCCACCCCTTTAAAATGCAAAGTACGTACTTGTCATCTATTTGGTGAAGGCAGCATTAGGCTTGAAAGACATGTTTAAACATGTGGGAAGCAAAGACTAGGCAGCTGTTCATATTTCAAAGTCAGAAATCTTCCAAATTCCAGTGTGGAGCATCTACAAAATGTATTTTCTTTACGTATCGCCTTTTATGCGAGGATTGACAATTTAAATCCATGGTGGATTATGTTGTGGTGAGAGACATGGTAAAACAGCAAGTCTGATTTACTAACTTTGTGTGTCATGGTTTGGGGTTGGGTCTGTGAACGCTTACAGATGAGGATAGGTACGTTTACCAATTGTTAATTTGATAATCTCATCAGCATGCTAATTATGCTGCTCAGTAATGATGATCTGCACGTACATCATTGGCGGGGGCGAGGGGAGCTCAGCATGGCTGCTCGTGTATACGGGGACAAACGGTATGTCCTCGAGCTAAGGTGGCAACTTACATGCTTGCAGTGGATCACCAGAGGTGTCATCTTTATCTTCTCAAACTTGAAAACGTAACCACAGTGTGCACCTAAATGGCAGCAGGTAGCTGGATCGCAGCTTCCTCACCCAGCCTGGCAAAGTCACGGCTTCTTTCTTGGCATATTCTCATCAATCTTTGGCTAATTCCAGTCAGCAACAAAATGCCATTGTCTTCAGCAGGGTCAGGTTTTCACCCTAAATCAGGTACATACACCTTCAGTCCCTGCCTGATATTTTCAAGGTTTATGCAGGGCAAGACAAAATGGCATATGCTGATGAAATTTTTACTGTTACTTGAAAAGTATTATTACTTATTATTACTTGGTTTATTATTTCTGTTGCTCCAAGCAGCCTCATCCATGTATTGAGGTTCCACAGGCTTAGAGACTGTAGACAGCTACAGAAAAGCAGACTCTGCTCTTACAGTAAACTCTGCGCTTATAGTAAAATTTCAGGGGAAAAAAAAATACAGTAGATGAATGAGAGGGTAACAAGATGAACAGAGTTCAGCAGGAAGCTGGAAGTCTACAGAAGTCTTTCAAGAGTGCAAACAAAATGCCTTATCCTATGTGTAGTTAATACTCCCTTTGACTTTGCTGCTGTGAGGACTCTTAAGATGAATACCAGAAATAGCAGGCTTAAACATAAAATGGCATGCAGTGGGGTAAAATATGCAGCAACTGAAAATTCTGTTTTTATAATAAATATCAATGAGGAAGTGGGATGTAGTGAATTGCTCTGACTTAATTACTTTGCATTACTTTAATGTTGTCAATTCACATTGTGAAATGAAGTGGACTCATTTGTTCTGGAGTTAATAATAGATGGATTTTCTCTTTTCCTCCTCAAATTTAAATTATTCCTTGCTAGATTTCCCTAGATATGTTCTCCACATTTCCTAAAGAACTAAAAGCTATGGATATGATAACTAGCATGAGATGTAAATATGAATGGCACTAGTTCAGAAAACTGATCTTTCTTTTTCTTTTATTTTATATAGGTTTCCTTTGCCTGATCTGTAAACATGTCCACAGACCTGCTATGTAAGTACACTTCTCTCATCCTGCCGTGATTTTTTTGTACCATATGTTTATATCAAATTCCCAGATGTGCTCATGGTTGATGTCTTTTATCTTAAATATGAAGTCTGCTTTTACATATGCATTTGTTCTGAGACATCTGTGGAACAGTATTACCATCATAATCAATGGGATTATTCTTGGAGTAAGGCATGACTTAATATGAGTAAAATTGTAAAAATCTGTCCCCTGTATAAGAACAGACTGATTCATTGAGACTTTAAAAATCACAATTCTGTTTAAAATGTTTTATCTATCATTGGCACTAATGCCATCTGGGATTACTACCAAGAGATATGCTTGGGAGGTTTTAATCACTTTGTGAATTTAACTCTTGTGTTTCCAAGGCATCATTATCCATGTCATATCCAAATCTCACTCCTCATCACTATTATCCATCCTTCTTTTCCAACAGTGAAGAATATGCAAGTGGCATATTCTTACACTTTGCTGTCATAATTACTGCAAAATCTACTTCTTGTGTCTCCTTGATACTTGCACTCTCAGTCCAGCCTACCTGCAGCATTAAGCACGTTTTCTATGCTTATTGCTCTAAATACTTTCTTCTGGAGTCTCTCCAGTGCTCAGCTGCCATTTTTTAATTATTGCCTCCAAGGGTTGCCCAACTGCGTGCTGTACAGTGTAAGAGAAGGGGAATTTGGGGAACCCATTTTATCAGTCTTCAGTCCTTTCTAAGAAGGAACAAGGAAAAAATATATATGTTTTGTCAATAACTGTAATCAATTGTAATCAATTAATAAATATAAAAGCATCAGCGGCTGACTGGCAGATAGCACCTGTTTGTAGAGGCAATATATATAGTTCAAGATCAAGTTATTTGAGAAAGTGAATTTTTCAACCTTTGTTTGCCAACTGGCAATTCTGGATTGTACTTAGGTTCTGTTAGATATGGAGAGAGTTCTAATGAAGATGGATGAGGAAAGTAATATGCCTGACTGCATTATATACAGTAAGCAAACAGCAGGCGTGTGATGTTAAAGACAGGAGAGAGGGTAGGGTGACTTGTGTAGTAGTCCTGGTCAGATTTGCTTAAGACTCCTCAACTCTGCTTGGTCGTTTAAGCTAGTTCATCCATTTCAGCTAATTTATGCTCTAGCATTTTTTTTTTTTTCATCTTCAGCTCAATGTCAGCACTGCTGTCATGCTTTCCCTAATGATCAGTGGTTTGAGGAACCTAGCATGTGAGGACAGGCTGAAGGAGTTGGTTTTGCTCAGCCTGGAGAAGGCCTGGGGGAACTGATCATGTCTCCAGTATAAAAACAGTGGTTATGGAGAAGAAGGTGGAAGCACTCTCTCCACAAGAATGCACCGTGGTGGGATGAGGCAACAGCCACAAGTTGCTTCATGGTATATAGATATAGATATAGATATAGATATAGATATAGATATAGATTGCCTCTGGATATAAGAAAAAAAAAATCTTTCCCATGGTGTTGATTAAACATTAGAATAGACTGCCCAGAGAAATAGTTAATTTCCCATGCTGGAAATATTCATGACGTGGCTTGACAGGGCCCTGCATGGTTCTAATCTAAGTCCCTTGCTTTCAGTAGGAGGGAGGGCTAGCTGATCCCCAGAGATCTCTGCCAACTTAGATCTTTCCATTACTCTGCACTTGTATGTTACTTCATGTCCTCAGCTATCTTGTGTGCAATGAACGGTTGTCCCTACCACTTTGTTGTAGCCTGCCCCCGGTCTCCTCACTGTCATACCGCTTGTGCTGTGCCAGGTCCTGTGACGCTCGGTCGTGTTTGTCTCCCTCAGAGGTGTGCGAATAGCATCCAGGCAGTAGCAGGGCTCAGGGGACTTTCTACTTTCCAGCTGGTGGAAAAACAGCATGTTTCCAGCGTGTGGGGTTTGTGGCAGCCAGGTAGTGCCTGGGAAAGATGTCAGTACACAGGAGAACGCTAAAGAGTAACATAGGATTTATGTACAGATGTGAATTGACTCTAGACCTTTATGCCTGCTCTTATATAGATAGCACAGAGTCAGGCCATGAGCTTAGTAACTGCGGCAACATGCAACACCAAGGTGTATTTTGGGCATAACGTCTGTCAGGCTCTGTTCCATGTAAGGAATTTGGATGTAACTAATCTGTTTGTGGGGGAAAGAGAAGGCAGAGAGGGGTGTTTAGACATGTGGACCATGTGCCTGGTGGTCTCAGCACCAGGAAGCAGTCTCTGCTGGTAGCAGTAGACATGTAGCCCTAACGCCCAGTCCCTAAGCTTAACCACAGCATTGTCTGTCACCAATACTTGGTTCAGTACAGGGTCAAATTCTAGGGTTAGAAATCTTGTTCAAGATCACATTAATGAAGACTATGTGTATAAATAAAAATACAAAGTCTAACAAAATACTAAATCTAATACAAAACCAGAACAAACCACCCTTATTAGATTCCTATAGAAAAAATGCTGCAAGTGGGGGCAAATTGCACACAGGAAATATCATGGCTACACAGTGCAAGGGCTGCTGTGGCCAGGCCTGAAATTCCAGTAGCTACCTCTTCAAGCCCATGGAAATAATCCAGAAAAGCCAGCATCCCAATGAAGTTTCATCACGACAAACTGGAGATACCGAGTGTTTCTCCGTTTCAGATGGAGAAGCGAGGGGCAAAAAGGAGAGGGGAGTTTATAAAATGTCTGGCAGCTATTGAGGCTCGACCAGTCAGGGAAGTAGCGGACTTCCCTTGGAGCTTGTTTTTCTTTTTATCCTTGGATGAACTAGCGTGCAGTACATTATGCCGCCTGAATGTAGGGGTTTGTCACGGTTGGCGCTGGGGCTGTCCCGGGAGTGTAGGAAGGCGATGAGCGTGAATGGAGCATGCGGTGGTCGCTGGGGCTCCAGCCCCGTCTTCAGGAAACCTGTCGCTGCTTCTCTGAGAGCCATGCAGGAAAGGAGGTGGGTCTTTGATCCCTTTGTTGTCGCTGCTCCCTGGGAATTTGCTGAAATCAATGCCCTGTTTTCCTGGAGAAATGAATGGCTATGCCTAACTAGCTTTGTGAAGCTCTGGGGAATTCACTGCCTCTGTTTATTGACAGCTGAAAAGGAGCACATGGTGCTGAATGGGTCCTCTTGTGAAAACAAAACAGAGCAGAGCTAGACTTAGTTGAGCGCAGGGGCATTTGGAAAACTCTGCTGAAGGAAGATGGCATGTTTCCTGCCACCTTCTACTAGAATAGTGTGACTTTTTACTAAAAGTGCAATTTAAACTAAGGTAAGGGCTGTTTTGAATTCCTACGCATAGTATGATTATGAAATGTTTGCATTTGTATTCTTGAGTGCAAAAACAGTGTTTGCATTGTGTTGTGTCATGGGAAACACCTTAGTGACTCTTGTGCTGTTTTTAGCCTTTGTGTTGTGTTCACTTATTCTTTAATTAACAGTGATTAATGAATATGAAAAGTAATAGGAAATAACTTGGTATTTGAGTCTTGCAGTCGGGTCCTTAACATCAGTCTTTTATGTAGGCAATTATATACCCAGCTTTATGTCTCTGAGAATCAACTGAATTGCATCAGATGATTTCTTGACCAGTACAAATCACTGTGTTAACACTTATGCACACAGCAGCTGAGTAACCGGCGGCCCTGTCTGGCAGAAAATCTGGGAACCTAAAATCCCTTGAAATGTAAGCGTGTATTTCCAAACCTCTGTTTCTGTGCGTCGACTGGAAGTCAAGAGATGGATTTACCTTTAAGTTTGCTGATTTTAGGGATACAGGTTTTTCATAAAGACAACAAAGAATAGCAAGAGGAGGATGGTAATGAAGAAGCAGTATTTTCTTCATGCAAGTCCAGAACAGTTTATCAGACCAAAGGAATTTGGTGTGTAATTCATATGTAAATTTTCTACTGAAAACAGGAGAACAGATCACCAGATTTTCTATATTAGTTTCTGCAGTGACTGAAGAAGAAAGTTTCTGAGCTCATGTCGCTACAACATTCAGGTGTGGGCAAGTTCTGACTGCAGGAAAAAAGTTAAGTAATGTCATCTCTTCGTTTGTGGGGAAGCTCCGGGTGGAGTACTGGTTATCACGCTGCCTTGTTCTTGCAGGGCAGCAGGGATTGCTGTTGTTGTGTTGTAAACCTGATTCAAAGCATCTCTGTGTGTGCTGTTCTATGAAAACTTTTGGGTAATCCCATATTTTCAGTGGGAGTGCTTGGAAAATTTCACGTTTTATTGCAGTAGCTTGTGTTCCTCAGTCTGGCATTTTTCCCTTAAGTGACTTTAAGCTAGTAATCTTACTAGTTTTGTCTCATTTTGCTCTTCTCTGCAGCAGATAACTTATCTGTTTCTCTTGGAAGCACTGAGGCTGCATATACAAACGTGCTTTCTTTAGAATCCTTGGTGATCCTGAAAAGGAAAACGTGTAGTTTAACTGCAAACCATCAGCATTTTTGCATGTGGGTTCTGCTTTTAAAGTTCCAAGATTTTCAGAGGAAAAATCAAAAAAGCAAATTCATTTACGATTTTGAAAAAGATGTAAAAACATTGATGTTAAGCAGCCTGATATTTATATCTGTGAGCTGCCTAATGGCAATTACTGTTATACAAATGTTTCTTTTTTTTCTTTGGACCACATGTAAATGTATTTACAGAAGATAGTCATTGGAAGGCACTAAAATTTAGAGCTAAAACTAATTTAAAGCTAAAATTTAAATTAGAAAGGAGATACATTTGTTGGTTGGTTAATAACATAATCTATATATGTTATAAAAATATTGGGCAGCGAGGATTTTGGTTTCTGGGTAGTTGTAATGGTGTAAATAAAAAAGAGTCACAGTCTTGGAAAACTCCGTTGATCACAGCTTTTTTTTGTGAGTATAAGGGAAAGAAAGTATATTCACATATGACACAGAAGTTAGCATTTGTGTTTGGTTAATTGGGTGATAAGGCAGGGAAGAATCACTTATGCCTAACATAATTGACTGGAAAGTGTTTAGCCAGATGTGTGAAGGAAACTGCGTGAGGATGTTTTGGCAAGACGGTTGTTTCTTCACCTCTTCTAACTTCAGGGATTTGTGAAATATTAATATTGCTGTGATCTATTGGCAATGTTGAAGTACAAGGCGTATAAAGTAATTTATGCCCAACCAATAGAATTAAGGTATACTAAATGCATCGTGTAGTATGTGACCATATACAGCTCCAAGTACATAAGGATATTAAATATTAGGGTTATATGAATACATATCTGAGGAATGGTGCATTTCCCTCAAGATAATGCCTTTAACACCTGTTGATCTTGTTCTTTGAGTTAGCAAAGTACAAAAATGAATTGTTTGCAATTTTGCTTTGCGAGGTTGCTTCTTAGATCTAGTAATAGACACTATTGTTTTTTTATTATTCTATTTTATTTTTTATTTCTGGAAGTAGTTTAAAGAAAATAGAAATTAATCAGAAACAACTCTAGATAGAGTGCTTGGGTTTTATTTAATCACAAACTAAGATGACTGTCTACAGGAGGATGAGTAGGGCTTTATGGAGATACATTGTAATCTGAGTTTAGAGTGCTTCATCTGCAGAAAAAAAAATATCTGTAATCATTTCTAAACTCACAAACTTTTGCAACTTTTAAATGTAGTTCTCCAGTAATACTCTAATTGTGTGCTATGTAATTCTATATTTTAGAGAAATAGATTCAAGGTTGTCCTTATGCCTGAGAAGAATTATCATAAGGAAAATATACTGCTGCCCAGTCTATTGATGCTATTTTTTAATCCTTTCCTAATCAGTCTATTAAAGAAGCTCAGATGGATGTAATTTCTTTAGTACAGTATCACTCAAGACATTAGATAATTATCCTTTGGTTCTCACTGAAAATCTTCAGGGTAGAAAAAAGAAGTGTGTGTTAGATCTCAGGAAAAGATAACAAGTAAACGGAAACACAGATACGACAGTTGTATGTGTGGATGTTCTTTTCACAGCAATAAAGCCTTGTGTTTGTCCAGAGGCAGAGCTTCCCAATGTCTATACTTTTTAAAGAAATCACATCATGCCTTAAAAGAGGAAAATAATTTAATGGGACCATAAAAGCTAGGGTTGAGGGTCTCCTAGGGACTTTATTCCCAGGAAAACGGGGATTGAAGCATCCTCTGCATTCTGGAAATGAGAAAATTAAGGCACTTAGTGCCATAACAGAAATTGTTTGCTATGTCCTCTGTTATTCGGGTGATGCAGAGTAAGGGTTAAAGCTGTTCTGCTAAGCAGTTAGTGACCCTTCATTTATGAAAACAAAGCTTTTAAAAGAAGGTATCTGTGTTTCAGGATTCTAAATATTCTTTGGGATTCATGAGCTCAAAGCAGAATTAAAGTTTTAGTTCTTTTGGATGAATTAGAATGCCCAAAGGAGGTTTGGAATGAGAAAATTAACTGGTTCCCCAGTTTTATTCACACAGTTTCTCTTAAATGTAGTGCAGATAGTGAGTGTTCTTTCAGGTTTGGCCTTCCAAGGTCTCGATGCCACAACTAGTCCTAGGTGTCCATGTATTCACTTCTCCACATCAACTTCCTTTATTCCTAATGTGGCTACTCACACATCAGAAGAACTAAGCGTATGGACGTCTGCCTGCAGAACTGGGTCCCATGGTCCCACTGTGATTTTATTCCCACTAGCTGTGCCTTGCCTCATTTAGTTAAAACTGCCCCTAAAGACTCCAGGTGCTCCAGCTGCAACACGAGTAGAGCTTCCCTGTCATGCCGCTCTTCCTCACTGTGTCCTAGAGCAAGCATGTATTTCCTTCTCCAGAGTGTGCCTACCTGCTTCATTCTTACTCCCAGGGAGAGGCAGGTTTTGTGACCAAGCCATCTGTCATTCTCCTCCGGGCAACATCTGAACTTGGTGGCCAGTAACAACCAAGTTCAATGGAAAGTTTCACGACAATGTGTTTCCACATAAAGGAGAGAGAGACCCAGTCTAAGGTTCCCTTTTAAGGGAGTGTTGCAAGTGTTGGAAATATTTCAAAAGATTAATATGAGGCATTAGTCATTAGAATCTCTACACTTCATTTATCAGAACTGAAACCGTGGTGTTGACCAGCCATGAATAAAGTTGTTGACCACATCCACACTCTTGATACAGTGTGTGTGGCTGTGTGCATGTGTATTTATACATGCATACCTACATACATATACATACAAGAAGCCATGCATGCTTTTTTTGTTGTTGTTTGTTAGACAACAACAAAAAAAGGAAATTTCTGGTGTCTCTTAAATTACATCAGTAGCATTAGCATTATCCGCTAAATGATCTCACACTAAAATAAATCAACCAGCCTGCCAAAAATCTCCCCCAAAGAAAAGTACTTGAGACCAATTAAAGCCACTTCTGCTGTGGGTGGTAAAACCTCTGCTGCGAGGGGCATAGAGCAGGGGGTCCAAAATGTGCCCCAGGAGCCACGGGGTGCTTTCGAGCAGTTTGGCTGCGACTTCTTTTGGTGGTTGCCTGCGTTTCTGTGGACGGTGGGATTTTACTTCTGCTGTCTGCAGTACTGAAGCAGCATGGTTTGGATGGTGCTGGCTAAGACCTAAAGCGGGGAGGTGGTGCAGCCAGGAGCCGCTGCCTGCACTAGCTGCTGCTGGCTGATATGGGGGAGGCGGGCGGACTGCAGCAGGGAGCCTTTGCTTGGCATTTTGTGGGAGCACGCCGCACTGGCTGAGGCTGTTTCTTGAAAAAAAAAAAAAAAGGCAGTTCTTTCTGTGAATTTGCTGTAAACCTCCTCCTCTGTTTCTGGATCTAATTTTATATGACTTCATGCCAAGCCAGTGGAGGGAGGAGAGAAGAAAAAAAAATAAATCAAAAATCGAACTGCATTTTTCAATTTGATTGTTTGAAATATATTCAGCTTTCAGCAACGAGAGAAGTCTCTTTGTTCAGGCTGATTAGAAGCTATTACATGTAAACTACAGGAAGTGACTTCATTTGAACTGTACATTAAATATATGGATTCTGATAGCAACCAAACCAATGCGGTGTACCAGAAATGTGACACATACATTTTAGTCCTGAGACTAACCAGAAAGAAATTTTTTTTTTAAACTTAGCTTTCAGTCAACCAATGCTTTGATCTGAAGTCATTTTTAGATGAGTGAAGCTAACAAGAACTTTGATAAACTTGTTGTTCAGACTGCAGAGGGAAGTTAAACTCGATAAACACTCCGGCGTGCTTTCCCTGCTGTTTATTTTTTCTTTTCTCTAGGTTTACAGGAAAGTCCTGTAAGGCATTGCCCTTTCAGGCATTCAGACCATGAAGGTACCTTTCTATTTCTCCTCTGTGTGAAGTTTGTAATGTACAGCAGAGCACAGGTATCCTGCTGCTGCACAGCCGCCGTGAGACTCTGCTGAAGCTGCTGTGTGCAGTCCTCTTTTGAATTTCACAGCCCGTCTGTGCTCCTTGAATCTTCTTTAATTATTTTGCTCCTAAGATTTGCTCAATGGAAGGACGACAGTAGAAAGCCTCGCGGGGGTCAGTGGGAGGATGGTTTTTTATGGGAGGCTGGGTGAATTCTTCCCGACTGTGCCTGTGGTAGTACTGCATCGTCACCAGACGAAAACCTTACTGCTCCCAGATGTTCTCAACTGTCATCGTGGTTACTCCCTCTTAGGAACTAGGACTGAATCACAGTCACTGTTATCATTTATGTGTTTGTATAACACATAGTTTTGGAGTTCTGAAAAGTTTACGTGCTTGGCCTCATGTCTGTCAGGAAAATGCATGTGAGTCGTCTTCCTTCACAGGTGGGGGCACAGGAGCATGACAGGGGCGATGGGAGGGAAGATGTCACTCCGGCACGTGTCGGGGCCTAAGGCCTGGGCTCACCTGGTGCCGGGGAGCCGGCACGACTTACCAGCCCGACCCGAAGCGTGGTGTGGCAGTAAGGCACGTTTCTGCTTTATTTCCATCTCCAAATATAGTAACTCGGTTTTTAAGTTTTACATTTTAGTAGAATGAGGTCATGTTGCTATAAATGTGCTTAATGTTAAGGACGATTGCTGGGATGTTTGCAAGCCACCCACCCACCATTACCGTCCCTGGGGAGTGGGGGCCCTAAAAAAGGCAGGGGCACTCAGGCTCACAGTGCTGCTCATCCCTGCACGAGATCAGGACTGCTCCTCCACTGAATTTCCCAAATAATACAAATTCACATGTGTATGAATGTGCAAGTTTGCAGTCTCTGCTCAGGTGAGCGGTTATGATTGCAGAGTCAGCCCCGGCTGTGGTTTCCTGATCCTTTCTTTCTTTTTTTCTTTTGCGTAGCTGCTCAGTTGCATCTGCCTGCTAATACAAGATTTTCTTTTATGAGATAGAAGTGATACAAAAAAGAGAAATTGAAGAAAAGTTCACCTTTTTTAATGCTGGACTAGGGATCAGTCATTACAGCTAAAGACTGCAAGTCAGTAGAAAATTTAGCATGACAAACTATCAGGAGGTAAACGTTTAAATAAAATTCTTCTATAGTTCTGGTAATTGTAACTGGAGTTCTACTTTACTATAACGTTAACTGGATGAATTACTTGTCAGTTAAGAGCTTCAGCTCCTTTGTAAATGCACTTTGTACATCAAACTTAGGACATGCAAGGCTTCTTTCATAAAGGTTTTTTACAGAGGAAATGTGTGGCAGTGGTCCACAATAATGGGAAAATAACTTGGGATTAACTGTTTGCTAATTGAGTACTTTGAATTTTTGCCAGATAAATAATATTCTGGAACAAGCTTTTCAAGCTTGTCCAGCAATGGGTGCTTCAAAACAAACCACAGAGCAGGGAAGCCTCACATACTTTTATATAAGAAGAATCAAGACTTACATACTGCAAACGCAATATATGTTAGAAAATTTCAGTAAGAGATTTATTTGGCTTTCTTCTACAGTAAAGCTGCATGAGAGTAATGGAGCAGTGCAGTTTTACTTTGGGGTAAATTACTGTTGTTTGCTATGCAAATCTTATGATTGTAATTAGACTTGGATTTGGAGTGCTGTGTACACTGATCTTTGTTCCCTCCGTGCACGGGAGCTAGCTTTAATGCTGCAAAACAGCACAGCAAATCTGGAGCTCTGCTGGGCCAAACAGTTGCTTCTCGCCGCGCATCTTTGCAAGAAATGGGCGTTGTAAGAGGAATGGTTTGCCTCCGTGCTCACCGCACACACCCGTAGTGCTGCAGACGTCTTCTGAGCCGCTGAAGGATTCAGGTACCACAGCGTCACTTGAGAGCAGAGGTTGGAGAAGATGCAGGAAGGCTGCTTGATAAGGATCTGGTTGTTAGCAAACCATTTTTTAAAAAGTTTTGCTCTACAGCTGATTGGCCAAGTTGCTGGTGGTATGTTCAGGCTCTCCCGGCAGAGATTGCTGTTCCTAGTATAGCTATGTATAGCTCCGTTATCTCTGCAACCGGACTTTGTGTAACCGCGGCCCGTGGCACCTTGCCCACGCTAATGAGCTCTCCCTTGAGGCTGGGCTTGTGCCTGTGGGGGTGGCACTGCACGGGGACCGTGCCGCCGTTTTGGAAACACGGGTTTGTTAACCGTGCTCGAGCCCAGCTGGCTGCTGCTACCCGCAGGAGCTCAGCCCTGAGGGGGGCAGGCAGCCCTGTAGTCATCCAGGAGGAAAGGGAAGGAGACCAGGCTGTGGTCTGTAGTGCTGGCAGAGGAGAGCTGTCACCTCCACCTGAAGCAGGGGGAAGCACCACCACAGTGGGAAAGGCACAGGTGAGCCACGGGCACGGTGCTGATGTCTCAGTCAGCACATTGCGGTCAGCCGGTGGGTGGGAGCCCGTCCTGTGGGCACTGTGGCTGCTGGCAATGCCTCCTAACAGCCAGGCAGAAGCTGGCCCCATGGCATGCAGCAGAATAAAAATCATACTGGGCACGGGAACTGCTAGCTTGTGCAGTTTCATCTGCAGGTAGATAAAAAGGGCATTATTTGGATCTTTGTGAGAATCTTTACAGGCACAGAGAAAGAACCAACAAGTACCCTGTAGGGGACAACATAGCACTGCTGCTCTGAAGATACAGTAAATGGCATGATCTGGTTTTTACAGCTTGTAGTTCCTGTGAATTTGTTTCTATTATTTTTGTTGCCTACTCATTTCAGTAGCAAAGCAGAGGAACAGGGGCAGTTCTAATTAGTCTCTTACATGCTTGTGCATTATCAAGTATTTCTGTAAACGTGACACGGAATCCATCAATCTTATTTGTGTAAATGTAAGTTAAGGGAGCAGGGAAACTGTAAAACCACCAAGCAATATACTAATGTTCCCAACAAAAAGCAGAAAAAAAAATCTTCACTAAGAGTGAAGAATTTCTATCAGGCTGCATTTCATACCTAGTGCTAATGCTGCCAGGTGCGTGTTGCTCTTATAACAGGATGCTCCATAGTTCAGAACACCTTAGAGGGTGTGAAAAATGTATATATAACATTTTACCTAGGCAGCCAAGATAATACAGGGCATAAAATCCGTGTGTGTTGCGACTTGGTGCCACAGTGTAACTGTAATAACGTATACATTTTTTTGCCTTGCAATTTAGCCTTGAAATACAAAGGATCCTGACTGAGCTGGTCTTTAACTACCTACAGGGAAGAATATGAACTTGACAGTTTTGCACCGTTAGTTTTTGGGGGAAGAAATCTCAAAGACCCCCACTCCCCAGGGGAAGTTTCTAAGGCAGTGCGTACTCTCAGCAGTTATATTTACAGTGGCCCAATCCCACGTTTCTGGCACACCCAGCAATTTTCAGTGTGCAATACATTCAGAGTCGGGCTACCAGCATGCCAGCGCAGGGTGAGAAGTACTGTGCAGTGCATGTAATTCCAGGGTGCCTGTTAAACTGCTGAATTAGCTGGTTATCTTCATATCCCACATCACAAAACGCAGGCGGTCCTAAAGCAAGCGGTGGGCCGGTCTGGGTGTTTCAAGGTGCTGCACAGAGACACCAGCCCAGAGTCACCCCCAGCAAGGTGCTTAACAAGCACGTGAACCCAGATGTACCAAGCTGACAGGGTGTTGGCCAAAGTGGGTGGGAAAGCTAATTAACTTACAGCAGTGTCCTAATTCAGAGCTACTTCCAGCTATGGAGTCTGTTTTGTCATGTTCTCCAGGCCAGCACCCCGGTGTCCTGGGTTCTGGCTGAGCACCCTTCTGGCAACTATTTCTTTGCGCTAGCCTTATTTTCAGTTTCAGGGAGCATCTTCCACGTGTCTGTTTTAAAGTTCCATGTGAGAGCATTAGATCCCTGTTGTTTTGAAACCAAATCCTCCCCCGGCGTGGACGGAGGCTGGCTGGGAGGTCAGCTCTGTGCTTGTGACAGCACCTGCAGGTTGTGGCGAGTGCCTCAGTCAAGGGCAGGGATGTCAGCACCCGTCAGCCTTTGCCGAGCTGGTTTTGTGGTTGCCACTGATGTCTCTGGGAGTATTTGATCACGAGCCTTCCCCGTCAGGCCACTTCAAACCATCTGCTTGCATGGCAGCAGGGTTTAACTGACAGGATACCAGTGACGGATTTGGAAGCAGGTTCAAGGGAGGCCTGTTCTGTCCTTCTCCGCTGCTTTCTGCTCCTCGCCTACCCACTGCCTGCCCCAGGGCCTCCGCGGTGGCACTGCCCTGGGAGGGCTGCAAGGTTTGCTCAGGATCTGGGCATTCAGGCGATGAATCACAGAGGCATGGCAGGGAGTGATAAGGTCGTGTACTTTATGATTAGATACATCCTCCTTCTAACAGCGGCTCTTTGTCTCCCTTTTGCTTTTGGTAATGTTTTTCAGCTATTTGCATACAACAACTCTCCAAGCAGGAGCTGTGCAACTTGAAACAAAGTCGCTATTATTCTAGGTAAGCCTACAAAGCTGGTAGAGGACCCCTAATAGCATGGTTGCCCTCAGAAGACATAGATTGTTGGTAATTTATTTAAAAGCCTATTAAGTTAAATCACCATGAAAATATTTTTATTTTTTTTCTTGCAGCCTAGCTGTAAAGGACCTTCAGGTACATAAAATGCTGTGTAACAAGAAAAATCTGTCCTGCAGCTGTATTTAGGGTGGTGGTTTTTTTTGTGCATTTTCAGTGATGACTGAAAATGTGGCATGTGGTGATGCCACAGTGATGACTGTAGAGTGGCATGTTCTTTATCTGTAATACTAGCAAAAAGGAAAAAAAAACAACATGGATTTCAGCTATCCGTAGTGCAGGTGTGCCACCTGGGAGCCATGACGAAAGAAAACTATTACATGGTCCCCAAAGTATTGAAAAATATGGACTACTGCCACGTCTGCAGACTGACCAACACGTAGGTCTACCTCATTTACAGCTAGTGGAGACACCAGAGAACTCAGTAGGAACACTTCTGACTTATTTGGGGAGATTTTGGACCAGACTCTTGAGGTGTCTAATTTAGTCTACTGCCTGCTTTTGTTTTCAAATGGAAGCCGTTTGGAGCCACACTGAATATTACATCTGTATATTACATCTACATCTATATCTGAATATTACATCTACCATTGTTTCCCAAAGACTGTCTCCAATGTCTTTCCAGGTGGTGTCTTGTCTTCTGAGCTCTTATGCTTCTCTGAATCTCTTTGGATACTAGCTTTTGTCCATCATGAAGCCTCATCTCTCCTGGCCCAATCTTTGCTACAGCTTCCCGTGGCTCCCTTGAGACTTCTTGGCTGTCTTGGCTTCCCCCTTCCATTGCTTACTATCACTTCCTTGAACAGACTTGCTCAACAGAGTTTTCAGAAGTAGAACAAAGCAAAGTTTTCACGGATGACCAACATCATTGCTTCCATTTAGCTCAATCATAAGGCATTGTTGGCTCACTGGTTTGGTTTCTGCTGTCTATAAAAAGGTTTCGTGCAATGTTTTTCCCACCACCCTGTGTGACTCCATTGCCTGGATGACTTAAGTTGAAGGGTATCATTGCTGGGTTGTGTCCCTGCTCAATGCGAGTTTCCCTGGCAACCAGTCTGAGCTACGCTGAACCAAAAATACTGTACTGTGCTGGGAGAATGTCAGTGGTTGCAGACATGTATTTCTCATTAGTGACTTCTCTGGGTGGTTTGTGTGTTCTGCAAATGTGATTACTAAGAAAAGATCACTGGGAAACGTGGTGTGCCCCTTGTGTTTTCCATAGGCAGCACACTAAGAAGGCTACCTTGCGTGGCTGTTGACTGAGTTGTGGCTGTAATACCTATCATATTCATTTCTGTGTTACACCAAAGGTCTCATCTCCAACTAAAAAGGGTCTGTGTAAGCTCACAAAGTCACAGTGATCTTTCTTGGGCTGCTTGGTTCTCTGCAAGTTTCTTTGGCTATTACTAGTAATGTTGCCTTTCTCATTCATATATAAATATATACACCTTGATTTAAAGGTGTGCATACTGCAAGCTCCAGTTTTCCTGCCATCCTAGTCTCCGAAGGGACTGTTTGCAACACCTCAGAATGAGCTTTGTATAAGTCTTTGGAGTCAGGACCTACCAGTGTGCACAGGAGAGAATGTACAAACTGGAGGTCTTATTTCAAACCTTCCTATTTCAGTTTTGGTTTGCAGATAATCTTTTCACTAATTAATGTTGAATAGTGGTGTAAAGAAATATATATATATATATATATATATATATATAAAATCTAAGCTGTGTTCTCAGGTGAGAAAATTAGAAGGGACAAAATTGGAGATTAGCACAGCATTTTAAATAACGTGTTCTCTTTTCTGGGTTTTTAGGGTGTGAGGATTGCGGTAAGAGCCTTATAGGAGAATGCAAACTCCATGGACCACTCATCAAGGCTAAAGACAGGGTTATTCCTAGCCGAGCCCGTCTTACCCTACCTCATTACCTGACTCTGCGAGTGTTGGAGCTGCGAGCTGGAAACCAGCAGAGTAAGTATTGTTGCTCTTTTTCCCACATTTGAGAAAGAGGAGGCCACTGGCTGTACTAACACTGGCTTGTTTTTGTGAGTAACTTAATTGGGTATTAGCTGTATGAAGCTGAGTGTAACCAAAGCTCAGACTCGGCTACTTTTTTTTATGACTGATTCCTAGTAACCTCAATGCATAGACCGATATCAGGACATTAACCAGAGCTGGTGTGACATTGAACTGTGAGCAATCCGTTGGTTCTCTTGAGGTCATACACGTCATTCAATGAATGTTGAATTTGTATCTAATGGTAACAGCCAAGCACTATTACCTCTCTCTTCTTTTCCCCAAGCATGCAAAACAGGAAAGGGTATTCAACAAAAGGCCAGAAACAAAATGGTAAATAATATCTCTCATCCACCACCCACCCCTTGCAGACTCAAAAGAACACAGGGGGTTAATGTACCTTTTGCAGCATCTTCAGTTCACATTGTAGAAAGACAGTTGTTTTCTTTAGATGGCAGGACTGCTCAAGTGTCCACATTTGAGCAGGGGAACTCCATGCTCAGTGTGCAAATCTTACACAGATAACCTGTGTAAAATTAGTTCTGTATAGGTGACATTTTAGAAAGAGAATGGCAAGATGCCTTTTGTGTTGCTCCATTGATATTGAATTAGAACAGGTAAGATGGATAATTTTGAGTTTTTATAGATCCTCTCTTCTCATATTGGGAAATGCCAACCTTCTCAATTATACCAACAAGCACAGCACTATAATAACACCAGCTTGTACATTGAAGAGTATCAGCACATTTGAGCATTATATGTTAATGTCTTGTCATGGATTTTATGCACTTTTGCAAATTGTATTCAGTGTAAGTCCCATTTTTAAAAAGTCTCTTTAAAGACTCAGGTCTTTTCCAGACTCTTAGCCTTTGCATCGTTTACCTGGTTTATTAGTCTAGAAGAAAAATGAATGTGTTCAGCGTTATTGTGTGTCTCCATTTCATAACTGTAATTACACAAGAAATAGCTCATAATGCCTGTATTAATATTAGACTGGTCTTATTTATTTATTTATTTATTTATTTATTTATTTTTCATTCACAGCCCTTGGAGTATTTGCAAAGAAAGTAATACAGAAGAGAACACAGTTTGGTCCTTATGTTGGTCAACTGTCTACAAAACTGACCCGCTATGATGAGAGTAGGCTAGTCCTGCAGGTAAAAACCCTATGACTTAACATGAAGTATGTATGTGTCTTTAACATTTCATATTTATTTTAACTGTGCAAGTTGCCTTCTAATCTATTTAACTAATTGTACTTCTGATCTCCATGTATGAAGTTAAATCATATTACTAGATTGCACAGCATAGCCTGAAGTAACGGTATGTTCTTATACGCTGAGTTTGCTTTCCTGCTTTCTAGTTTTACCACTTCCAGGGTGATTTGCCTGTTGGTCTAACTGCTCTTGATTAACATTTCATGGAGTATGGCTACTGAAAGTAACCAAGGATAGTAGTCTTCCATAACAGAACAAGAGGATCTGTACTTAAAACCATTCTACTGGGAGAGTTAAGTGTGTGCACTGAGTTAGCAGTAGAGGCAGAAATACGTACCAAAACATCTGCCTAGTAGGAAGGAGCAGTACAGGGATGGGGAAACATTTCTTAATGATGTGACTGTATATGAACTTTGACAGACAGTGTATTAACTCAGTTTATTTAGTCAGGTTGTTATTTAGGGCTGTGTTACCATCCCTTGCCGCATATTCATAGAATCATAGAATTATGGAATCACAGAATGGTTTGGGTTGGAAGAGACCTTAAAGACCACCCAGTTCCAAGCCCCTGCCATGGGCAGGGACACCTCCCACCCTCCCACCAGACCAGGTTACTCAAAGCCCCATCCAGCCTGGCCTTGAACACTTCCAGGGATGGAGCATCCACAGCTCTGGGCAACCTCTGCCAGTGTCTCATTCACAGTGAAGAATTTCCTCCTAACATCTAAGCTAAACCTACCCTATTTTAGTTTAAAACCATTCCCCCTTGTCCTATCACTCCATTTCCTGACAAAGAGTCCCTCCCCAAGTTTCTTGTAGTCCCCCTTTAGGTACTGGAAGGCTGCTGTAAGGTCTCCACAGAGCATTCTCTTCTCCAGGCTGAACAACCCCAGTTCCCTCAGCCTGCCTTCATAGGAGAGGTGCTCCAGCCCTTTGATCATCTTCATAGCCCTCCCCTGGACTTGTTCTAATATGTCCATGTCCTCCTTGTTCTGGGAGCCCCAGAGCTGAATGCAGTACTCTAGGTAGTGTCTCATGAGAGCAGAGTAGAGAGCTGGTCAGATGCTGGTCATCTCATCTGAACCCTTTACACTACTGTTAGTACTTTTACCAGCACGTGTAATGGCCTCTCTCAGGACCAGCCTAGTTTAGATATATCTGCATGCACACTCTTTCTCACAGCAACACCTTGGGAGTAATGATTGACTCTAGTCCTCTAAACCCTGGTCTCTGCATTTTGCTGCATGGGGTCATGCCTGGGCACGTGCCTTTGTCATGTAGCATGTCCGTGGTCAAGGCACAGCCTCTCTTAGGACTCTCTGACAAGCCATGATTCTTCCAGAGTCTGTATTTAATATCAGGCCCTTTCTCCCTCCAGGAGAGGCCAGCAGCAGCTGTCCCATGACATGCTCTATGTCTTCCTTTGAACTTTACTCAGAAGCCTGGGAGTGGAAAACAGTTTGCTGTGGAGGAAAGCATAGATGTACTCCTGTAATTTCATTTCAGAATGAAAGCAAATAGCTTCAGTAATTGATGTAGATTTCATTTGCTCATGGAATTAATGTGAGTGGTCTGCCAGGAAAGGAACACTATTCTGCTGTGGGATTTTCCTTGCATGTTGATACCAGAGAGCATGTGTTCTTCTCCATAACTAAATTTCTTCCTTCCTTACGTGACACTGTAATTCTTACAAATGCAAAAAAGGTACGTCTCCAGCAAGTTTGTGAGTGTGGATGAGCTAATCACCCAGTTCCTTCCTCTCCACCAAGCCATTGTAAACCACACCCTATCCTCTATCGGTCGGCCCAGTTTGCTTTAAAGTGTACTCTGATAAGCACAGCTCTGACTGATGAAATGGCTGTTTCTTCACAAAAAGAGGCTGCAGTCCCAGATTTTTTACATGACAGCAGTAGCTACCTTGGCATTTCTCTAGCAGCGTTCTGAATGCGATCAAACCAGGACTTGACCAGCAGGCAGGTATTTTCATTGGAAATGTGACAGTTAGGTAAAGTAGTTCCAGAATCAATGGAAATGAAACTTGTTTTGCAATTAATTATTAGTGTAAGTGGTTTTTAGAACAGATACATGCAGTACTGACATCTGTTACGCAGCTTCAACTGTCCATGTTCCAGAGAGTGTGAAAAAGCAACTGTCTTGTATGAGAAGGTCAGGAGTGTTTGCCTTGTAGAGGCATTCTCTAGAAAAGGAATCTAGGAAGAATGAAGTAAAGCAAAAAGAAGGATCTTTCTGGCACAATTGTTCATTTGTATTTATTTTTACATTGTTAAGGAGAAAATGAGATGACTGTTAAAAAGTCATTATATTGTACGTTGCCTGTTTGGACTTATTACACAAGCTGCATGATTGTTCCATGCAAAACATAGCATTAATGCATCACTAAGGTTTGAGATTATCAAGTACTCAGGAAGTACATTAAGGCACAAAGCTTATCTTCCTACCTGCTTGCACTTAGTTCCTATAATACTATCTTTATGTAACATAAAAAATGAGAAATATAAACTGGAAATACATACAAAGGCCTACAGCTATTTTAGTAGTTGGGCGCCTCAGAAGGTACTCATTCTTCACTTTCTTTCGCACTTGGTGTTCTCTGAGAGTGATCTATTTCAAAACAACCATGATTTCAAAGAATGTATCTCCAAGAGAAGGTAAATAACTAGTTGCTCTGATTCCAAGTTAAAGAAAATTAATGTGTCTCTGTACAGGACTTGGTTTTACCCTGTTCTTTCTCCCATCCTCCACCTTTATTTCAGGTGTTGAAAGATGGAGGGAAGTACTTTCTGGACACTCCCAATGAAGACTGTGGAAACTGGATGATGTTTGTCCGGCTAGCCCGGAACCAAGAAGAACAGACCCTTGTGGCTTATCAGCACTGTGGAGAAGTCTACTTCACGACTGTTAAGGTACTTAAACCCATATTGCTTCACCTGTCACTCACATGGCAGTTCACCAACAAAGATTCTGAAAGACCAACCCTTTTACAGATGAAAGATTGATTATATTCAGCTGGAGCTTTACGACATACTACCCTTTATGTCAGTTAATCCATAGTAAAGCAAGCAGCGTATGGGGTTTTCCAGTAAAAGGCAATGTGTACATACTGTTGTGGGTACTGAAGAAATGGAGCAGAGAAATAAAGAAATATCATTTGTGGTGGTGTTTAAACATGAATGCTGTGAAGTCTTACCACTCTTCAGTTCCTAGTAGGTGCATGGAGAGATTATCTAGCAGTGTTATATTCAACAGTACTTTTTCATGGAAAGCACACACAGACTTCTTTCTTTTATTACATTTTTGGACACATGGTGTGTTCTGAGTACATTACCAGGTGCTCAGAAACAGGATACTAAATAGCCTCTTTAAGTATGATTTTCCAGACATTTTATTTTATTTTATATCATATTATTTTATTTTATTTTAATCAGAACTTGAACTTTTAATCAGAACAGAATTACTAATCAAAGCTTTTTTTTTTTTTTTTTTTTTTAAATCAGAACTTTAAACAGAACTCTTGTTAATTTAGGAAACTGAAGTCTGTATTTTGAACATTCCTTGATTTTTCTGTTCTAAATAAATACCTTTATAGCATAGTGAGCAACATAAAAATAAATATAGAATACTAGTCAAAAGAGGTTACTGTGGGAATATTTACCACATAGTGATGCTGTGAGAGTAAGTTAATGGTGATAACACTTCATATCTTCAAAGACTTTTTTAACATTGTTAGGTATATTTGCCTTTGGATGAATAATAAAGCAATTAAAAAATCAATGTAAAACAGTATATACCAATCTGTGACAATGCTTAGGCTGTGCTTGAAATTCTGATACAGTCAATACCATTTGAGATTTGGTATGTGATTTTAGATTCATGCTATGCATGTAAAATTGAGAGGATTAATAATACTGTATTTGGAAAACGTGCACAAATGCTTTTCTAAGAAATTGTGGTTACAAATTGATAACTTAAAACTTCTGATATAATTTAACAACTGCATTGAAACAGCTTACTGCTGTTTTCAACAGTACTGCTCATTGGCATTAATGGAGAGTTGCATCCTTTATATTAAAATGAAGAGTATTTAAGGATGAGTGGTGTGTTTTGGAACCCTTACAAATCATGGGGAGTTACTCTCCTTTTCTCACTTCTAAATCCCAGTACCATTCATGGTGCCATCGCATCCTGCAGTGTCCAGGTCAGTAAGGTTATAGCCTTTTGCTACACTTAGGCACACCCTGCTGGTCACATTGTGAGGCTGCCTTAGGGCTGGTTATGAAGATATTTTCTCAAAATATTTTGAATCAAGTCTGTTAAGTTGGGAGTAGAAGTAAGTATTGGCTCCTCTCTCCACTGTTTTTACAGAGATAGTAGTTTAGAATAAAGGTAGAAAAAAATCAGTAACATGAAACTAGAGCACAAAAGCATACATGTATGTGTACGTCTAAGTGGCCTACTGACAGCACTGTTGGTGTACTTGCCGACCTAATGACTGCAATCCCTAGAAATAAGTGGTGTTTTTTTTTTTTAATGCACTGAATTATGAGGAAGTAAAAATAATCCAGGCTTGCTGTCTGTTTGATCACAGGAGACTCTCCTGTGGGTGCTGTCATAGGTTTCTGTTATTACCACAGCTGAGACAGAGTAAATGATATCCTGTAGAAGATTAGGATACTAGAGGTTCAGAACTGAGATTAGGACTTTCACCCTACTTGATTATTTCGCACACTCATGCCCTTGCTTCCCCTACAAAGTCACATTTGCTAGGTCTCAGCTTCCCATGGGGGAGATCACTGCTGGTCCAGCAGGGTCAGGCAGCAAGTCCTGGTGGTATCGTGCTGTGCAGCCATTTTGTGGTGTCACTGGCCAAGGGCCCAGGGCAGCCCCAGTGTCTCTGTGGATCTCCCCCATTTCCAAGTTTGTTCTTTTTAGTGGCACAATTTTACTTTAGTTGAAATAAAGCTTCAAGAGCAACGCAGATTGGCCGTACACCTATAGCAACAATGTTCTGGGATTGCTTTTTTGTTTGGTTGGTTGGTTTGGTTTGGTTTCTATTATAGATGAGTTAAATGGTGTACAGGGCCAGGAAGTCATAAATCATGACCCCATAGTTACTTTTTTCCTTTGCTTCTAAGTACATAATGGATTTTTAGCCAGTGAGCATAACCATTCACCTCTCTTTTTCTGTTTGCTGTATTATTGACTGAAAGTATTTGTAAGAAGAGGTCATACTCCAGTCCCAAGAAGATCTATGCAGGCATGACTGGATGGGAGACTGCAGAGTATGGACTCCCTTAGTCCTGCATAGGAAGGCTTCAGTGAAATAAGAGCAGAGGTACAATTAGCACGTGCATAGCAAGCCTGGCCCATTACAGCCAGCAAGTGCTAAGAACTTCCTTAGCTGTCTTGCCAGAAATGTGCAAATTTGACTTGCAGTTCACATATTAATTCTGCACCCATGCCCAGTAAGCATGACACATCCAGGAGGCATCCAAGCTGTTGTGCATTCATAATGTGTTTTTCTTTTGCCTGTACCCAACAGTTAAGTGTTATGTCCAGGGGGGGCTTCAAGACATCAAGGAATAGGCATGGCATAGTGCTTAGAAAGACTGCAGGATGTCTGGACATCCCAGACAAATACTTCTCACTGAGCGAAGGTCGTGAGGGTGAGGCACCCTTCCTTCTACTGTCCCCCCAGAATCTCTTTACATACTCATATCTGTGTTTAGAAACTGTGAAAGTGTCAAACCCCAATAGATAGTAATGCTCAAAAAGCATTTGACTCCTGAAACTAAATTATCAATAATTTAAACAGATTCAGTTAATACAGCTTGGGTAATGATAACAAATTGTACCTTCTCCTTTCCCCCATCTTCAATACAGTATTATTTTGTGTAGAAAAATTGTCTCAAGTAAATGTGAACTATTTGTTTTCCATTCACAGCCAATTGAACCCCACACAGAATTGAAAGTATGGTATGCTGCCGATTATGCCAAATTTATGGAAGCTTCTGCAGTCTTCATTAAAGAAGAATCTGATGTCTGTCCTTTGCCTCCAGTAGCAGTAAGTACCCCTAATCTGCATTCAAGCCATCAACAGACACAGTAAATTACAGCTTACTTACATGCTTCATCTGATTATGAAACTCCGGTGATGTTAGAGCAAGTCAGAATAGGTGGCTAACACAAACCCAAGAGCAATTTTAACCAAACAGCTATCCATGGAAAGGCTGCTCTTCATCTCCTGTGTTTGTTATCCAGTGAAGTCATTAGATGTATCCAGAAGTAGTGACTACAATGGGATGTGTTGGAAAGAATTAAGTTTGGCATTGTTTTAGGTAACGAAGCTGTCCAGCCTCAGACTTCTCTCACTAATTCCCCTTTGTTATGCTGTGATTGGTTGGTCAGATAACGCATTGTTTTTTTCAGTTTTTTCCTGGTTAAAAGCTCTTACTTTAATCCCAGTACCTTTTCCTTTGTACGATAGTAAAAATTCTTAAACCGATGAAAAAGGTGTCTAAGTGTAGAAAATGTGACTGTGAATATTGATACCTAAGCTAGAAGGAAATGTTAAACAGCAAATATGTTTGAACCAGGAATTCAGAGGTGCTCCAGGAAGGAAAGTAACCCAATTGATTCATAGAATCATAGAACCATAAAGGTTGGAAAAGACCTCCAAGATCATCTGGTCCAACCATCCCCCTACCACCATTGTCACCCACTAAACCATGTCCCTAAGCACCAGGTCCAATCTTTCCTTGAACACCCCCAGGGACAGTGACACCACCACTTCCCTGAGCAACCCATTCCAACGCCTGACTGCTCTTTCTGAGATGAAATGTCTCCTCATTTCCAACCTAAACCTCCCCTGGCACAGCTTGAGGCCATTCCCTCTGGTCCTATCTCTAGTTGTCTGTGAGAAGAGATTGACACCCCGCTCCCCACACCTTCATTTCAGGCAGTTGTAGAGTGCAGTGAGGTCTGCCCTGAGTCTCCAGACTAAACATCCCCAGTTCCCTCAGCCGCTCCTCAGAGGACTTGTGTTCCAGGATGCACTTGCGTTGAATTAACTTGCGTTGAAGGTTTTATGCAGTCTGGAAAGAAGGAGTGGGAGGGCCACAGCATAAAACACAGAAATGAGAGAGGAAGGCTCTGTCTGTAAACAAAGACAGAGCAGGCATAGCCCCACTATATTCTCCAAAGCAAGCTAACCCAAGAACAAGGGAAAGCGAGGACACTTTATAAGAAGCATAAGTGAAATAGAGACAGCTAAGGAAGTACACAGTGATGTATTGTTTGGAAGTATATTTCGTCAGTGACTGTTGGTTGTTTTGTTGTTGTTTTTTCTAATTGTTTTTCATTTGAATTTTTAAAATGTCTGTATTCAAAGTAAATTCAAGTGAATCCAGTAGAGCTCTTACTTCTACAGAAATAATAATTCCAAATAATACATTGCATAAGAAAAGAAGCTGTTTTAATGCCTTTACCTAGGATAGGTTTGATACCCCCAAAGCTAAAACTTACTGAGTTTAAGAAAGTCTAATGCTGAATGTCAAACTGAGGGAAGAAATCTCTCCTGGAGGCATTGACATTTGCCTTCTGGTAAAGGGGCAAGCAGCATGGAATCAGCCCAAAACACAGGGAAATCCTGTGTGGCTAAACTACGTCTGTGTGCAGAAACCCATCCAATTAGACAAGTCCCAGCTCTGGGATTTTTGTTCGGTTGCAATAGTAGATAAATTATGTCAGTCCAAGGTTAAAGTACAATTCTCCATTGCATTTTTAAGTAATTCCATAATAGGAACAAATAGACTTCGAAATTCAGTACACAGAGATGAACAAAGGTGAAGGACTCAGTACTATTGCAGTAAATGCTAAAAACGTGAAAATCAGTATTCAGCCAAACTTTTTTTTTTTTTTTTTCCTTATAGTTGCTAGACTCCTAGAGGGAATCCATTTCCAGCTGAACAGCTGTGTGGTAATAAACTGAAGTAAATCTCACTAAGGACAACAGGTCTTGGGAAAGCCCAGGAGAAGATGTAGTGTCAGTGAGAAGAATATGACTTTTCCTTAGGATGGCTAATAAGAAAGACCTGCTTCTGTTCTCATTGCAGAAAGAGCCCGTAGACCCTTGGATATGCTCCAGTTGTAGAAGCACTTTTGCAACTTTTGCTCTGCTGGAATCTCACCAGTGCATCAATAAAGACCGAGTCCTTACCACAAGGTTCAGACCACCAAATAAATTGGGACCTGTAAAAGCAAAAAGCAAACTTAAAGGGAAACTGAGAGGATCGGCATTAGGCAAAAGCATCACTCAGTGCTATGGGACCATTTCTTGTTCCTCTGCTGCAAAGCTTAGCTGTGCCAGCTCAGGAAACGCTTGTGATGCTCTTGTGAGGTTTATACCTAAATGGAGAAATGGCCGCTCTTCTCTGTTGAAGGGGAAAGAAGTGAAGCAGCCAGACAGTTACTCTTGCCGACTTTGTGGGAAGATTTTTGATTCCATTGAAAAGCTCACAGTCCACACTTACGCGCACAAAGGGGAGCGCCCCTACAAGTGTTCACAGCACGGATGCACAAAAGCCTTCATTTCCAAATATAAACTGCTCAGGTACAGCTCTGAAGGCAATCCTTTTCTTGTGGGTGTGTGGGGGAAAAACAAGGGTATCTTTTGCCTCTTGAGTGTCTTACTGGCAGTTAATCCCAGAGTTGCAGTTTTCATATTCCTATGTAGGAAGAATTGGTGAAAAGTAGTCTCCCTCAATTGCAGTTGCTACTCAAAAAGATGATGTTGAGCAATTTGAACCTTCTCTGTGCTTTATGATTAACACGCCTTTAAAAAAAAAAAAAAAAAAAGCTAGGCTTTTTACTAATAATTCAAGAACTTGTGAAAATGCCTTTCTTCTTTCTGTGTTTGAGTCTTGAGCTGCACTGTGCACTAGAACAAATGTAAATGCTGATAACGCTTTTTTTGTGTGTGTGTCTTAGGCACTCAGCCACTCATTCTCCACAGAAATCTCACCAGTGTGGTTACTGTGAAAAGACCTTTCATAGGAAAGACCATCTAAAGAATCACCTTCAGACTCATGACCCTAACAAGATGGCCTTCAAGTGTGAAGAGTGTGGTAAGAAGTACAACACCAAGCTAGGTTATAAGAGACACTTGGCTCTTCATGCAGCCACCAGTGGGGACCTTACCTGTAGGGTGTGTGCCCAGGAGTTTGGCGGTACTGAAGTTTTATTGGAACACCTCAAAAGTCATGCAGGGAAACCAACTGGCAATACCAAGGAAAAGAAACATAAGTGTGACCACTGTGAACGTCACTTCTATACCCGTAAAGATGTGCGACGTCACATGGTGGTTCACACGGGTTGCAAAGACTTTCTATGCCAGTTTTGTGCCCAAAGGTTTGGGCGGAAGGACCACTTGACTCGCCATACTAGGAAGACTCATCCACAAGAACTGCTGAAGAGCAGGTTGCAGAATGGTGACTCAGTAGGTCTCCTTGACCAACTTTTTCCATTCAGACTGAAGGAAGATGCCAGCATAGCATCACCTTTTCCTGAAAGAGTCTCCTCGCAGAATGGAATTTTGAATAGCCCAGAACCAGAGGAATACAACTGTTCACATCTTCATCCCCAGCCAAGCTTACAAACTGCTCTTCCTCTTGAACCTTCTCCTCATTTGCAAAGGATGGGCTGTGCAGACAGCCTTGCAGCTGTCCATCCCACACCGTGCTCAACAGCCATTCCTGCCAACCTGAACCTTCATCAGTCTAATAAATATGACCTTAGTTCTACCTCATTTGCAGCAGGATCCCTCAAAAATCTTCCAATCAGAGTGGATGTTAAAGGTTACAATGTCCATCTTCTAGAGGACCTGCCATTACCAGAACCTCAGTCTCTCCACAAAATCGGTCTGGAAGAAGCTTCCTCAGGGCCTGTAGGTGATACTCACAAGTACGCAGTGCACAAGGAGACAGAGACAGCAGCTGAAACTACCAGCATGCCTTTCATGGATCTCACTCATGTGATGAGTTTCTGGCAAATCCCACCAGGTGACAACCAGAACACTACTGGGGACATCACAATGGCATTTGGTCCAGAGGAGCCATCACACAGGCTGAATGGCCAACAGCAAGGTCTACAGCTAGCAACTGGTGGCATGGCCATAAACCAGCTGCATCATTTTCCTCGCTCCTTTCCATCCACTACAAATTCTGTAACGTTGCCTCATTTTCATCATGCCTTCAAATAACTATGCCTTTAAAAGAAAAAAAAGACTGATTTACTTAAATCTGTTAGGAGAGGGTTTTTTGTTTATTTGTTTTCATTTTGTTTTAAGAAAAACTGTCCCAAATGTTTTTTAAAGCATGTTACGAACATGGTAGTTCAATTCAGAATGTTAATAAACAAGAAGCTCTATTTTTCATACTACTATTAGTTTTTAGCATATGACGATAGTAGGACTAACATATTTCCCTCAACATCCTCTGTATTTTTGTTTCTTACCTTTCAAACAAACAGCTGAATAAATATCTTCAATAATAGCAAAGCATCATAACAGGCACAATGAAACTTTGGCTGCCGCAGTAGGAGAAAATAGGGTTAGGGTGAACGGGAAAAAGGGGGAAATCACAGAAAAATAACTTTAATGAGCCAAGAATCACAGTAAGTGTATACACATGAAAACCTTAATATGAACAAGTTATCGGTGTGATATAGATTTCTGTTAAGCACTTAATTATTGAGTTTTAGGAATCTTTCATTTAAATCCAAATAATTCCAAGAATAAATCTTATCTCCTTGTTTCACTCTTTTCAAATGAAGAAAATTACTGTTGTGATTATGTTTAACTAGATCTTTTTTTTTTTTTTTTCCTGAGGCACACTTCAGCTGTGTGCATCTCCTGCATTATTCCTATGGCTGGAAATAACTACCACTGCTGCGTGACTGTGCCAGAGCAGCTGTCTTGTATGGGTGTGGTTTTTCAGAATGGGAAGTGAATTTTCTCAAAGGTTAGAGCAAACATTAATTTCCACTTAGAACGTGATCATCTAGCAAGATACAGGAACCTGGGTCTCACTCTAGCAAAGCACTTAACCATTTGCTTAAATTTAAGCATGTGTAATCCCATTGGGTCAACAGCTTGCCTGATTTAACACTCAATAAAAAATAATGCTTCCTACCTAAGGGGCCTTTATTCACCTTTTGTTGATTTTTTTTAAAAAATGGCTTTTGTTTAGCATGGGAAATTATTCTTAATCATAGCAGTCTGAGACACGGCCTCCTTGACAGAAAGCCAACCCTGGCAAGGCAGCTCACCTCCATCCAAGCTTAACCTCTGTCGAGTCAGGGGTAGGTCCCCATGCAGGAGGCTTGTGCTAGTTAGCTCAGGCTGTGCCCTGTTCTAAACCACAGGTTGTGACCCTGCCTCAAAAGCATCGTATGAAGTTAGCAGGTACGGTAATAGTCAAAGCCATCTTAATCACATTTGTTTTGCTCAATAGTATTTGGGCGGTTAGAGTTGGGCTTTCAGCCTGTGTTTCTTCCAATGCAGCTTCACAGGGACTTCTCTTAGTTTCATGTGGTAAATTGTCCTTATACGTTTCCAGTTTCCATCTGGAAACTGGTGTGACAGTCCCATCACCTGACCAATGAGCTAGCAGAAATTGCAGAAAAATCACATCTCCCTCCCAGTAGATGACATTAAATAATAGATAAATAAAAAGCCTTCCAAATTTACTTGCTTGCCTGACCCATACTTAAACAAATAATAATAATCCCATTTTACTGTATGATGCCATTACTAGTGGATTTTGTCACAGCTGAAACAGATGCAGAATTTCTGAATCTGAATACGCAATCTCTTCCATTAAATTGAAAGGTAACTAATTGTACCTAATGATCATTACAGATAAATCATGAAACAAGTTTGTTCTCGTCTCCCCCATTAATCACAGAAATATTTCCAGATAAATTCTAATAAAAAATATTTTTTAAATGATTGCTATTTTGCTTTCAAAGAACTACAATGACAGATATTAATATTTGTACAAGTTTATGATTATTTGGATTATGGAAAGGTGGTATTATTGCAGTTTGTGTAAGAATATGTTCTTCAGATCCATTTTTATTTCAAATGTTTTTGGCATAGAACAAAACAAAAGGAATTTTATGATCATTTGAATTATGAGAATAGCAGTAGAAAAAGTGGGTAGTTGCACATTCATGTCCAGCTAGCAGTTATTTAAATTACAAGTGTCAGAATAGCGAAAAAATTTAAAACAATGTTACATGCACAATTTACAACTCATCTCATAATTTTATCCAGACTTGGAAAGGTGTGTTTATATTCATTGACTGCATTGTTTTTCTTGTTCATGCAAATTGTACTCAGTTGCCTTTGTTCAAGCATGTGTACTTGTGAAAAAAAAAAAAAAAAAAAAACATTCTTGTAGCAGTGTCTGATCGTATGTTATTAGTAGACAATTTGTCCTTTTGGTTTGTGCTCCTATAAGAGATGTAACTAATTATGAAAATACTTGTCTTTGAGTTAAAAAATGATGTTAAGAAGGAACCATTACGCAAACATTGAGCTAGCCTGACACCCGCGCTCTGTGAGCTGCTCGACTGCAATCAGGAACCAGGGCACTGGGCTGCCAAGGGACGCCTTGGTCCCTGGTCACAAGCTGTTCTGAAACATGCAAAGTTATGTTAATGAGAGGCATTTATCATATGTAACTATGGGTTAAAGACCGAGTCTCAGTTAAGCAAAACGAAAAAAAAGATCCCTTGTAATAGTAAGACTCTTTAAAAGCGCACTATAATGGTGTCTACAAGTAAAACAGAGAAGGAGACCTTAAATAGGTGATCCTGTTGGTTTATCTCTTCAGTCTTCATTTTTTTTTCCAGATTCTCGACATTGTAAATAAGGAAGGTGCTCAGCAGTATTCTGTATACAGCATATGGTAGAAATACCCTAGAGTGCAGCAAATTAAAGGACCTATTTTTGCCTGCAGATTAGTTGTTACTACTTCATTATAAGTTTTCATTTATCCATTACAAAATTGTGTCTGCATTAGAATGTGGCTTATTCTAGGCTGACATGAAAATGTATGTAGCCAAATTGCAGGTCAAATATATCTGTATTGAATTTTGCACAATTGTGGCTTTGGGTACATATATGCTATCCATACATCCCTTCCTTAAACCAAGGTAATTGTCTTTCAGGAGTATCCTAGCACCATCACACAGCTACTTCAGAAACGATTATTCTATTCAGGCTTGATTCATTAAAAACCATGGTCTAATCACATTAAGCCATCTCAGCATAAATGCTCAATGACAGTACTGTAATATAATGGTGTTACTGTGTTTTTGCCGTACTACTATTTGTGTCCCTGATATCATCAAGTCTTGTATCCTTAGCATCCCTATTGCTATAACCATGAGCACAATTCCCAGAGGCTAAAGAGAGAACAGTTCAGTGGTCATCTCGTGTTTGACCACAGTCACTGCCACATACTCCACACACAGACATGCTGCAAGTTGTACTCATGCTGAGCTCTGCAAGAGTTTTGTGGCTGAAGTCAACGTAAGCAGGAGCAGATTCCTGTACTCCAAGGCACAGAGTGTGGTACCTTTGATACCCCATCCCTGGAGGTGTTCAGGGCCAGGCTGGATGGGGCTTTGAGCAACCTGGTCTGGTGGGAGGTGTCCCTGCCCATGGCAGGGGGTTGCAATTAGATGGTCTTTAAGGTCCCTTCCAACCCAAACCACTCTGTGATTCTATGATCTTGGTCTTATTTCTCTCCTGGAAAAATATTACCTTCCTTTAAGAAATGGGCTCTTAAAAATACCACATTCTATGCACACTTTCAGAAGAAAAAGGTTGGGAAAATGTGTGGCTCTGCAGACCACTGACCTGCACAACAGGAAGACATGATCTAGGTCAGGCACTGACCCTCTGTAACATCTCTGGTTATCTCACATTATAATAGAAATGAAAATAGTTTATTTCTCTATCTGAACACTGCTTGGAAATCTGTAGAAATAGTGTGATCTGTGGCAGCTAAACAACAGAATTACTATAATCAAATGCTGTAAAACTGAAAAACTTGGTGAACATTTGCTCTCACAGAAAAAAAATACTAATTTAAACAAGAACATGGAAGCCACATAAGCCTGTTGAAATAATGTTAAGGAGCTAAATCTCTATTATGTGGAACAAAAGAATCTACAAGCTCTGTGCACACAACTATTTCCCATCCCATATTGGAAAACATGTTCATTTCTTTTTTTTTTTTTTTTTTCCTTTGGTTTTATTTATGAATTGTTCCTGTCAGACTCTCTGTTTTCTTAACCAGTGGTTTGCTGATATTTTTTATTTTTTATTTTTCAATCAGTCTGAAATTGCTTCACATATTGATGACTGAGTGATACATTTTCTGCTAGCAGAATTTTTAACTATTGTTGCTTAATAAAATGTTCCTGCCCCTAGAATTCAGTTTTCGATAAGACACGGGAAAGTGATCTGTGGAATTAACACCAAAAAGCTCTAAACATATACAGAATATACAGGGGGACTAAAATAGACATAGAAGCACTGCTTTAATACACTTGGGCTAACTTTGTGCCTGTTGTATATTTCTAAGACAGTCTAGCTATAGGAATTGCACTGATTTCAGTGTCATCCTTTTTATGGTTACCTAATCGCTATTAGCTGGTGTCTAAGAGTAAAGTCTCATATTTATTACTGCTGTGTCCAAGTGCTTTTCATCTTCATTTGATTCATAAACATTTAATAGGAGAGAAGACTCCTTATGGGTTTTAAGTGAAAGCCTTTTTCGGAATTGTTGGGCTAAAAAAAACCAACATAACTGCATACTAAAAGTTTATGCAAGGTGGTCTAAGGCTGCTAATAAATGAGGTGGCCAAAAATTAGATGGTGATGTGATCCACAACATTTCTGGCTTACTACTAATCAACTTCTAATAGCAATTAAATTTTTTCATGGGAGAGTGAGATTTGGTTTTAGGCTGAACATGAAGTGCTTTGAAGCTGATGTACAGCATACCTTCCCATGTATCACTTATCACTTATTTATCATTGCCATTTATCATTTATTGGAAGATCTATAATACACACACACAACTGCAAAATATTCATTTATCTTGATCAATATATTCAAAGCAAAGCTTTAGGGAAAAAAAATGCATGACACTGGCTCTTACTACATTTTGTTGAAAGCATTGCATGAAACACTGCTAAGATCTATCCCCTTTTACTTGATTATTTAATTAAATTTTGGCAACAGCTAAAAAAAATAATAAAAATTAAAAAAATAAATAAAAACAAAGGAGAAGAGTGAACTTCAGTTTGCTTTCTTTTTAATAGAAGGTGGCAACCATTTTGTTGTTACAGCCGCCTTGCAACGTATTGAGCTTTAGCACTCAAAGTGGAAGAGGAGCTGGAGGATTGCGTTGTTAAGGTCTGTAATGCCTCGGTAGAAAGCCTTAACACGTCCTCGGCAAGCAGCCACTCTATCTTCTGTTGTGCATTTGCAGCCTGAAAGCAGCAGCAAGCCATATACTTGTTACTTGCATAGAAACATTTAACTCCATTTTACATAAGATGATTAAACCAAAGCAATAATACATAAAAAGGTTTACTTTTAAATATTAATGGTTAATATCTTTCAAGCAAATGTATGTATTTACTACAGTATTTTAAAGTGTTTGGCATTTAAGCTTTTAATGGCTACCCTACGTTACTCTCTCTAGCGGTCTTCTTGCCCCTTCTCAGATGTTTGCTGCGCCTTCTCCCACCTCCAAATAATTGCAGAAAGGTTAAATTCATAACATTTTTAAGCCAGTGAAATCAACTTTATGAAACCTTTTTTTTTTTTTTTTTTCAGTTAGCTTAAATACAGTCCGTGAGAATTAGACAAGTCTAAGAACTGATTGTTTTTGTCGTTGCCTTTCAGATTAGTCTTTAGAGAGATTTGCACTACTGAAAGCCATTGTTTCTCATGTCTGCTTTCTCAGCTAAAAAGCACTCTTGGTTTGCACTGAAACTTAGCTCTTAGTAGCCCAAAGCGCTCTCTAAAGCACCTGGCAAAGCTCAAGTTTTATGGAAAACACAGCAGTTTCCAGCAGCCCACAAAGTGACTCTTCATTCCCAGGCTGGGGGGGGGAACTGCCCACATTCATCCCCAGGGTCTCTGGCTGCGACTTCCCACCCACTGGCTGTGCCCGTGCCATGACTGACGGCACAGCTCCCTCCTGTCGTGTCAGGGCTTGGAGCAGCAGCAACTCAGCTCTGTCCCAGACAAAATGGGACACTCAGAACCAGGTCCCTCCTTCACAACATGCCTGGGAGAACAGGAGAGGGGGACATGCTTTCTCCCCACACCAACACTGCATTAGGGCAAGTCCACGACAATGGCATCGCTGGTGTATGTTTTCCATTGCTGGTGCCATCGTGTTATCCCATGCACATAGCAGCTAGCAGCCTGGACAAGCCCTTCTCTGCATTATTCCCTTCCACAACCTACACAGTTTCTAGCAAGAACATCACACCGTACAGATGCTGTTTGGATGGGACGGTCACTAATAGCCATTCAGAAGAGAGAGAGGAAGAAGGGGATGAACACTTGGCGAGTAACTGGCACTGGGAGGTAAAAGGTGATGTCTGAGATGTCGAAAGCAAAAAGGAAAACCAGAGGGAAAGCACACAGCGCCAAAGGACAGCAAGAGAAAAATATTTCACATTTTCTGTCATCAGCCACTAGGAAAAGAGGAGCCTTCTCCCCGAGGCTGTCTAGCCAAAGGTGTAAGGGTTCACTGGCTAAACCCTGAGAATGGTGGTGGTATCAGTAAATCCCTGTTGGTGATCTCTGAACCCCTGCACGATAACCATGAGTTACTGCACTGTTCATATAGACACTCTACATAGATGAGCCCTGCAAAGACTTCAAACTTGAGTTCTTGCAACAGAATGTTTTGTGCACATTTCTGGTCATCCCCCACTCTAATAAGCTCATATCCCAGGTTCAAAATATCTTGCCAGCTAGAGGGAATCTTTCTTGGCCACATTCCCTGCCAAGATCTCTGTTTCTGCTCTGGTGGCGGTGCCAGATGCTGATCATCTGAGCTGTCCCCTTGTACAGTGGTACCACAGCCATCTTAGGCAGGGTCTGTGAGGCCTAGTGGCTGATCTGGCATGGCTCTGCCTGGACCAAGATGGAAACAATTCTGACTGCATGATCTAAGGAGCAGAAGCACCAAACATCATGGTCTGGGAAAGGAAAGATTGAGGAGAAGGAAGAACCTCCACACCATTGTCCTCACGTGGTGGTAATTGAAACGGATACTGGCATTTCCCTCAGACAACAGGAGCACAACAGGAGAGCACGAGACCTGCTAAAGTCTGCATTGTCAACAAGCAAACACCCTCAAGATGGCTGGTAAGGCAGAACATGGTCATTGCCTACTTAAGATGAAGCTGCTCCAAACCAAAGAACGTTCCATGCCAAAACAACTCTCAGCAGCCTACACTGGGGACATGAGGAGCTCAGCGAAAAATTTCAGTGCAACCAACTGCTTTGATTAAGACAAAAAAAAAGTTGATAATGTAAACAGTGCACCAGAATATTGTATACACTCAAGAGCAAATTAGGTAATATTATGTTATTGTGTTGAAATTAAATAAAAATAAAAATAAAAAATCCTTACCTGAACTCTCCTGAAGATTTTTTTCCAGGAGATACACCCGGAGGTTTTCTGTTTTTTTGTAGTGTTCCATGAGGAGTCTCTGCAGATAATTATGTAAAAATATTATTGGTCATAAAAAATTCTAACATACATAAATTCAACATAAAGTGCAGAAAGGCAAGGGTAAATGATATCAATATACAAAGATACTGATTTGTATTGGCAATACAAAGAGCAGTATGTATTGTCATTCATGGATTACATTACAAATAGCCACTAAAATAACTTTATAAATCATCTTCTAAACAAACTGAATGCTGGTCATGATTACTGGCAGCAATTAATTTCTGGTAGCAAGCATATTTTTTCAATCCTGTTTAAAGGGAACCATTTTAGGGATGTGGTGGTATAAATTTTAAGACTGAATCAACAAGGGAGAGTGAACAACATGCAAGCTTGGTGCTTCACCTATATGGACTTAAAAGATAAAGAATATGTAATAAATCTTAACATAATGATTAAAACTTATGGAATCATTTATGGGACAGAGGGAACTGGACACCCAGACTGCAAATCTTAGGTTTATGTTGAAACTTCTGTTTGAGAACCTCTAACCAAAAAGGCTAAGTGCCTTCTTAGAACCTACATGAAACCCTCTGTGTATACAGCTGGTGCAACGGATCAGGATAATGACTTGTAAAGCCATTTGATATCAACAACATCCACTTGGAAGTGGTGGACTTTGTTGTAAGACAAATATAAATACAGCTGATTGAACTCCTTACCTGGCCTAGGTTTATCTGTATTGGCAGCTTCTTGTACTCTCTTCTGAAGTGATAATGCTCCAGTTGTTAAGGTTGGTTTTTTTCTCTGAGTCACTGGTTGCTTGCCCTAGTAAGAGAGTAAGATGCGCAATGCACACTTAAGTCTACAAAGAAGTATATGGAGCCCAAGAACAACTCTCTAAATCATTGATAAAGCACCAAATCATTGATGAAGCAGTGCTAGGAAGGAACAGGAAGAAGTGCACCCCTCCCGTTTGGAAGCTGTTTTTATGCCTGAAATAGATGAAATAGATAGAAATAGATAACAAGGTATTCATTTTTTTTTTTTTCTATTTCATAGAATCACAGAATCACAGAATAGTCTAGGTTGGAAGAGACCTCCAAGATCACCAAGTCCAACCTCTGACCTAACACTAAAAAATCTTCCACTAAACCATATCCCTAAGCTCTACATCTAAACGTCTTTTAAAGCCTATTCCAGTGACTAACAACCCCTTCAGTAAAGAAGCTCTTCCTAACATCTAACCTAAAACTCCCCTGGCGCAACTTGAGCCCATTCCCCCTCGTCCTGTCACCAGGCACGTGGGAGAACAGACCAACCCCCACCTCGCTACAGCCTCCCTTCAGGTACCTGTAGAGTGCAATAAGGTCGCCCCTGAGCCTCCTCTTCTCCAGGCTGAACAGTCCCAGCTCCCTCAGCCACTCCTCGTAAGAATTGTTCTCCAGGCCCCTCACCAGCTTCGTTGCCCTTCTCTGGACAAATCTCTATCCTCACTAAGGAATTGTTTACATTATACATATATATTTTTAATTACACTAAAATAGGAGCTTACTTCAAGACACTGCCAATAAGCTCCACTTTTCTGATTCCCCAAAGGGGCCTGGCCCTTTGGCCTTGAGCTTATTGATTGGGAAGGAAATCAGCTATACATTTGCAGGGAACAGCAAACCTGCAAACAGCAGGGAAACCTAATGAATAAACAGATATATTGATATCTTGCAAAAGCTGCCAAGATTTCAATTTCCCTGCAACTGTTATCCTAGAATCCATTCACAGAGGAGGCTGAAGAAATTGTTGTCTAACATTTTCATACTATCATATTCTATCAATTTTTATATCAGACAAAGGACTCCAGTTTCAGGTAACTCCTACCTACCTACTCCTATCTTGTCCTAAGAGTTTACCAACTTTCCTCTAATCTTAGGTTATATATTAACACAGGTCTTCGCTCACCATAAAATGCTTTTTGGCAAATCTGTCTCCAGGACAATGCAAGTATGAATGTGTTTGCTTACCACAGCCTGTCTGGTGGTCTTTGCAGCAAACGCATGGCGGGCAGCTTGTTCTTCACAAAACTTGATGTGCCTTTGCGCTGCAGCCTCATTAAATCTCCTTGAGCAGTATGGACACTGAATGTAGTCTGATCATAAGAAAGGAACAACTTAGGTCACAGCTTATATACTGCAACAGAGGAATTGCCTTACTTTGCTGGAGCATTCAAGATGTAGTTCAAAACCTGGCTCCATCAGGTATCCCAAATTAGAAAATTAAAACTACAAGAAAAGCACCTGGGATCCTAAAACCCTTGCTTACGGTATTACTACAGCAAACAGTAATTGCTTCCAGAAAGAAATCTCTAGGGATTAATAAAAACAGATTTTATTATATTTGACTTAGACCCCCTCCCTCAAAATCTCATAATTAAAAACTCTGCAGGAAAAAGAATATTTAGAAATTCCTAGTCAAAAATATTTTGAGACTATTTTTTAAGGGTTGTCATTAAGATTTTCATTTGTTTTAAAGAAATACATTTCCTCTGGACATGGGCAAAATGCTGCTCAAGAAGTTGTGCCTACCAGACACCAAAGAAGCAGGTTTCTGTGTGTGAAGCACACATAGCAGTGCTTCCTAGACTTGCATTTGACAGTGCTTCTGCAGAAAGCTGTTGAGCTACATTTAGCACTGGTGCAGTCCTACTCAGTTCAATGAATGGTCAGTGTTCAGGGTCAGCATCCTTTTAATTCAACACAGTCGTGGTCAGCTCTTGCATTGCACATTCTCAAGCCATTTCTCCCTGCCCAATACCTTTCACAAAAGTATCTCAGTTGTCCTTATCTTAATATTATTAGGTACAAAGTCTTTGCAAATCACTTTTCCAGATCAGCTGTGTGGGCAAAATGCTTCTGAAAACGGAGGCGGGGAGGGAGAGAGACAAGGCAGCTGTCTAACTTGGGGATTCTGACAGCGGGAACCAGCACAAAAGGGGAAAATGGGGAGATCTGGGCTTGGACTCTGTTTGGAGGAGGAGAAGGAAGACAGAGAAGTCCATGTCCATTCTCTCCAGTCCTATGCTATAGGATATACACACTGAGGTGCCACTATGCCCCTCAGGAACTCCGTGTTTCCTGAAAAGCAGCTCTCTCTTTCCTTTCTCCACAACTCCCCCCTGCTCTTTCTCAAAGGATAAGGAAAGGGAGGGGTTTGCTCTTGTAGTCAGACAAGAAATAACAGTAATTAAAGAACTAACAGTGGAAGTTCAGAGAGGAGCATGACCCCAGTCAAGGAAGGAAAACGTGTCCTGCTGCTTATACTGCACTGCTGTCATCTATAAGAGGAGGAAGACTGGAGTCCTCACAGCTGGTTTTGGTATCAGTCGTGAATTCCTGCTCTGTAAGGGATCCGAGAGAGCCCTCCATCCCTCTGCCTTTATCGCTCAGGAGGGACCCCACAGAGACCCTTTCCAAGATTTCTCCCACATTTCATAAATCACTTAGCATGAGAAATATTGGCTGTATATGTATATTTCTGTACTTTCTAATACAGTGAGCTCTGCACAGAGACCACACCTGCTATTAGGAGTAAAACAGACTTTTTTTTCTTATAAATGATTTCCCCTCATTGCACAACTGGGGTATGGAGGGGGATAGTGGAAAAGCTGTCTCGTGGGAGTGGGGAGGCCTGCGTACACTACATTCGGTTTGGTGAGGGGATACGTTTTGCCCTTTGTTATACGAAGGTACAGTTTGTGCTAGAGTACAGGCATCCCAGCTCTATTCCCACAGCACAAATTATCAGACCCCAGACTTGCCACCTTTATAAGCGTAAAAGGTATCATTAGTTTTCTCATCCTCTCCACCACCTCTTCATTGCTCTCCTACTCAACTTAAGCCAATACAGCTGAAAAATAGAGAGTATGGATGGAATAAATGTTCACATTGTTTTCTGCAGGGAGATGCAAAACTGAAGCCCAGCTGTGAATAACAAGAGCTGGCTGCTTTTCTAAAAATCAGTACAAGATCAATAATTAGATAAACTAAGCCACAAACCTGGATTGATGCTTGGTGGGGGAGGAGGCGGAAGAGGACGGCCTTCTTGTTTAGCTTTTGTGACTTCTTTGGCTGACTGAATAGCGTTAATAAAATCCTCATGCTGCTGTCTCCAGTTAGATTTCTTCACCTGCTGATTCTGTAAAGGAAATAAAGGAAGACACAAACAATATTTTCTCCCTGCAAGGGGCAGAGAAGTGTCTTACAGCGAGGGTTCTTCCTTTCCCAGAGAAAGGAAAAAATGTTACAAACAAAAGAAACTTGATTTTTTGAAAGGCACAGGAAAGCTGAATTAGCCCTCTGCCATCCATTGACCGCACCAGAAGACGGATAAAAAAATAATGTCTTCCAGCAAAAATTTTCTGGTCATAGCAAACTAAAGGGTGCTTAAAAGGGAATAGAAAATATACTGTGATGAGTGCCTTCCCTTCTTGCCTACTTTTCAGATTCTTCTTCATGCTTTAAAATTGTGTGCACTTCTATTTCTTTCCACAACTGTCTTTAAAGGATATTTTACCATGTCAGCCTGCATGGACACCAAATCAGCAATCATTTAGCATCTCTGGGTAAAAATATACCCATATATGTACATGTGTATTCCCCTCATCATCATCAATCATTACATGAAGAAAACTTTGAAGAGGAAGATGTCAGAAATTTGTGTAGTCTTTAAAACACATAAATGTTCATTTCCTAGAAAAGCAAAGGCACTTACATTCCCAGAGAAGTCACAATACCTACTACTTTGGCTTCTGAACCAAGAAATGTTTTCAAACACTAGCAGCACGGAGAGGGGGAGGAAAGAATTTGGCACTGAGTCAAGCACATATGTGAGACTCATCCACAACATCCAGGCTTTGTCCTGGGAGGGAACAATAGCTTTGATGAATGAAAGACTTCATATGGAGATAACACACACTGCTCAATTTTAACCATACCTTTTGCGGGGGCTGCTTCTTCACAGTACCGATTTCTGTTCCCTGCAGTCTCTGTTTAAAAGAATTGAAGGGCTTGCGCTTCTTGTTGAAGACTTTTTTGCATATTGGCTCATGTCTCAGCTGGGATGCAAAGAAAAATAACTGTTCGTGAGCTGAAGTCATGCTTTGTTAATGGTGCTTTTTTAGGCTTTAAAATTACTTGTATTCAGGGAGCTGAAACAGTACTTTTACTAGGTTCAGTTTTACTCCTGAAGGAGTTCACCAAAACTTTAAAAAAATGCTCAAGTACAGCTGCAGTTTAAAAAAAAAAAATAAAAAAAAATGAACCCATTTGTAGTTTGTTCTGCTCAGAGATGTGCTGGAGGAGAGCACAAATAAATATTTTCAGAGAATAACAGAATGGGACCGTGAACAGGAACTGTCTCCTTGGACTCTCCCTGTCCCTGCCACACTCAATTTTCTTTCTTTCTTGGTTGAGAGGGAGAACAGACTGCTCCTGTTCAAAGGGCTGATATTTACATTATTAGTTCTTTGAGGTTAGATAAGTATTCCAGACTCAGGAATCCTCTGGCAAACAACAGCACTGCTCATCCCATCAACACCACTAAAACAGGGTCAGCCGCAAGCTGAAAGGGAGCAGCTGCTTAACAGCATGCAGTAACCTGACAACTCAGAATATCATCTGTAACTGGAAGCGTACAGAATTTTTAAGTAGATATATAACCAGTGCTGGTTTTGTGGAAGAGCCATGCCTCACAACAAAGGTTTTACGATTCAGACGTGACACAGATTTTTAGCATCAATCTCACTCTTCTGCAACTGAACACCCATTTTTCTCTCTTTGTGAGGAACACAGTGAAAGGCAGGACAAAACTACATCACTACATCCTTACTCTGGTGCTGAGGATCACATCCATTTGAGTCCATCTGCATGTAGCATATTAAAGACCCATTCCTATCTTCCTTGCTTACTTCCTTTTCCCAGTTCTCAGCTATTCTTCTTGACTGTCTCACTAATTTCACAGTGCTGTCCCCTCGCCCCCCATTCTCTTCCTTATCGCATTTGAGCTAAGCCTTTTCCTGAGCAAGGCATTTCAGTTTCAGTTCAGCTGGGCCAAGAATTGCCTCTTTTTACCGTATCATACCTTTCTAATAACTCAATTCCTTTTGAACCTTTCTACACTTGTGCTTCAAGTCCTTACCATCTGTTTCTAAAAGTGTTTGACAACAAACTCAAGAGGATTCCTCTGCTGGGCAAACAGGGGAGCAGTACCTGTGTCTTGCTCACAGATGAGCACACCACTCCTGTATCACCAGAGGCATTGCAGGGCCTGTACCTCAGGCTAGTCATACTGACAAGAAACTTGCCCCCTTCCCCCACCCCAAAACCACAGAGAAGCTGTCTATTCAAAGAAATTCGCCAGATTAGGCCAGCACGTGCATCGTGCATCTGATCTAAGGTACCAGATGTGGAACTACTGGTTCCACCTTTGTCTCGATGCTCACAGTTAATCAGTTTTGCTTTTTTTCCCTCTTCTCCTTTTTTATTTTTTATTTTTTAATTTTGCTACTTCGGTTTTTAGTTATATCGCGGGGCTGATCTGAGAGGGGGAGGGGTGTGTGCAGAGCCAGCCCTTTCAGCCAAATCCTGCAGTTGGGTTGTTTTAGGCAAATTGTGAAGCCACCCATTTAGCCTGTAATCCAGGGATCAGTGAGGTCAGTAGGAATCTTTTCATTCACTTCAGCAGGCTTTGGAACAGAGCCTGGTGCCTACATTATGTTGTCAAAGGGACTACTTATCAGATGGTTTATTAGTCTATTTTTTTCCCAGGAAGCCTGAAATAACAAATTCTGTCTGGAAACCTGAAGCACAAAGGAAGCTTCAGGTTAGCAACTGATGTCTTACCAAGAGATAATGCAGTATTTTTAACGTGACACGCAGCAAGCAGCAGTTTTTGGAAAAGCAGGTAAAGTAAGATAGTGCAAGATTGCTTGCAGATTAAGCCATGATATTTTTATGAGTGTTCACCTATTCTCTAATCAGTTTTACTAATGAGAACAGCTACTGGCTCATTTGCTCTTTTAAACACATGTTCAAACCATTTCTCCGCTACCAGCCACCTCCTTCTCCCCCAGCGCTCACCGCCCCCTTCGGCTAACTGCATTGACGTTCCCCTTTAAAAGAAAAGCATTGTTTTACCAGGACATCTTGTGCAAAATGTCTTCCACAGATTCTGCAAGGAACCAAATCTTCACTTCCGGCAGCTGTATAAAATTCAGACCAGCAAAGTCTCAGTTACACAGGACAGGGCTGCAATAATATCGACAATAAAATCGACGTTCAGGCTGAGCCCCGAACGCGCTGAAACCGATTGTTTCTCTGTCAGAAAGGGACCTCCGCAGTCATGTGCCAGGGCTCCTTTTTGCAGGACCACCTCATCATCTTGCTCCCATGAATCACAAGCTTTCCCTTACTACGAGTGACAGGTTTTTGTTCTCCACGACTGCTCAGGCATGTCCTTCCCCAGTGGCATCACAGCTGGGAGAAGGGATGATTGAAGAGCAGCTACTAAGTTGCCACTGCATGAACTCTGGGAGGAAAATCAAGTGCAGGTCATTGGCACTCAGGTTTCTTTCTTTCTTTTAGGAAGTCATTAAGTAACGGCAGTGTAAACCTTTACCATTCCAGAAGCTACCAGGTGTCACACCTTCATTCTGAAGACAGAATGTTTCCATGAGGCACTTAACAGCATTCCAAGATGATCTTTCTTTCTAGATTCAAATTTTTGTATTTTTAATTCTGCTTTTAAATCAGTAATTTTGGGAAAAACAATCAAAAACCACAACCTAAGTTATATGCAAAGTAGTTCCACGCCTTTATGACTCCACTGCTATTTACATATTCTCTTTTCACTGCAGGGATGTTTCCTGCATTAAACAAAAACAACTTTTAGAAAAACTTGAACGTAACAAAGAGCCCTTTTCACAGGATTTGTAATCTAGAGGGAAAGACTTCTACATTTAAGCGTTCTTTACCTGGTTTTGCTGAAACAAAAGAAACCTTTGTATTGCTGAGCAGGAGCAGATGTGTGACTGCTTTTGTTACCTTTCCATTCATGTTACCATCCTCCAAGGCTCAGAGTAAGGTTACTACAGTGTTTCACTGATTAGAAGTGTAGATGAACAAAAGCAATTCTATGACGTTTTTGACTCTACCTGTTTAAATTTCACCCCACCTTTGTTCCCAAGAAGTAATCTTTCTGTGTGTCTGTGCTTAGTCCAGACTACACTGTCTAAGCGCCTTCCTCTACCTCTCCCATTTATTTTATCCTGCTCTCATCCCCTCAAATTTTGACTGATACAACTTAATTTTTCAAACTTAGGTACAGGCACAATATCACCGTACCAGCAATGAGAAGTCAGGAAAAAGGACAGCCTGCTCCAAAGGACCAGTGACCTTAGACACGTTCAGTAGCAGATGAGGTAAGGACTAGTAAAGAACATGTGTGCTGTCTTTGGTAAATGATTTTCCTTTTCAGTAAATCACAAAATTACACTCCACTTCAACCACTGACAGCATGTTACTCACTTGTTCCATTTATTTCCTTTGCTGGTATCTGACTCATCTTAATGTGATAGTTCTTCAAATGTACTCTTCAGCACTGCTATCGGAAGTCATGAGTGCTAGGTGGCCAGCCTTCGTTACTCAAAAGCTCACAGTTTATAGTGGCCCAAGTTCCAGGCATCAGCAAGTGCATAATGAACAATTATGACATAGGCGGAACCTACTAAAGCCTGTGAAACATATGAAAACTAGCACAGATAGAAGCTAAATGAAAGCCCCAAAACTTTTTATGTAACAGCTGATTTCTGCTTATTTGGCTGAACTTCAGCAACTCTAAAAACGTGTAATTTTGATGTTAATACTGACACTTGTATTCTGAGCAGTGAGGAAAAAACTTGTGGACTTAGTTGCCTGTTTATTCCTTCTCTAAAACCCCATTACTTTATCAACTAAAATATTTTCAAAAAGCTTTTTTCCCCAATATAAGCAATTACTTTGAATGGTTTCTGTACATTAAAGGCCCCCCAAGCCCTTCTGTTATCTTGTCCCTTAGTATTCACAAAAAAACAATGTTTAGGATGCTTTGAATTCAGTAGTAGTCAATCCTCTCTACTGATGTGTTGGTTTCTGTGTTTCTTACCAGTAAATCAGCTAACTGTGTTGGATCACAAGTTCATATTTCACTGAAATACACACTGAATGCAGGAACTTCAGAATAATATTTCAGGAAAATCAAGACAATGGCTATCTACAACATATTCTTCTAAATGTTTGCTGTTTATTACACCTTGTTTGCCACACTACTTGGACCAGCTACTTGAAGCAAAGTTGCTTTCAAAAGCAACAATAAGGGTTGACTACTGCAATTGCAATGCTCATTGCAAAAAAAAATTATTTGCTAAGAAATGTAAACTCATGTTAGGTAACGTGTCTAGCTACACAACAGCTTTTCAAACACACTTTTATAAAAGGTTATTTTACCTCTTTCATTATAGCATCCAAATTATAAATAACCAACCTAAGAAAGAGCTAAGGAGTGGGTGAAAAATTATTGATTTACACAACTGTGTGATATCAAGGCACTACATTTAGCCATGAGGATAGGGGAGAGAAGACAAATGAATATATTCTGTACAAACTCAAATAATTTAATAGAAGAATCTAATCAAAGCTGTAGGATTCTGCTGATGTGCTGAGTACATTCAAAAATATATGAAACGTTTAGTTCAGTGACAGCTTATAAGAAAAATATAATTTTTAAATTTAAATACATTTCTAGTGTAATGGAAGTTTGCAACAGTTGCCATGACAAAATAGACGTTCCTAATACATTGTTGAAACAATAAATTCATTTCAGAAGTTCAGAAAGAATGACAAAATTTCTGGTTCTCATTACAGTGATATCTGAATAACCCCCCCTGTACACGACTGGCAACTCTATCAGTTAGCAGTTCCCTTCTTGATACAGATGCAAATTTATAGATGTTTCCACAATGAAAGTTCCTCAGCTTCGTTAAGACAGCTTCAGTCCTTGAATGTTTCGTTTGAGATTGAGCAACTCTTTTTCTTGCCTTGTTTTCTCCAGTTTGAAGGCTAGCTTGTTGGCTTTCTTCTCCATTCTGCGTTCCTGTGCACGTGAATAATTACAAATTTACAAAATAGAAAACATTGTAATTAATGGTTCCAGATCACAAAAACAGCAGCCATCTTGCCCTTGATCTTATTTGTTGGTATTATTGATAGTCAGATTAATCTGTTTAACTCCAGAATTATCATCTTTAATTTGCTGAAGTTTCTAATACACTGACAATTTCTGGTCCTAAATAAAACAACTAGTTTATCAATGCGACCAATCAGATTTTCCCATGTTTCTTTTGGAGATTTTTCATTTTCTGTGATATGAAACATTACTACTGTTTTCTTTGCTTCCCTACATAATACTGATATAAAAGGTCTCCTTCCAAAGTTACCTACATAATAGTGGCCACAGTAACAGACCCCAAATTTCCATATAGGAAATTAGGATGGCAGAATTGTAATATTAGCTATTTTTTTTTTGATCTTCTTTTGAAAAGAAGCAATAATTTGCTCTTCTGACCAGGAAGTTTTACCCATTAATTTCTAGACACAAAACCAAAGGGGGTTTAAGGTTTGTAAGACAGAATTCAGAAGGTATAACATGTTTTCACAGGGTTTCTTTAAAATAGGGCATACCTTTCGCTCCTCTTTTATTGCCTGTTTCCTGGCTTTGCGCTCCTCTGTGCTTTCGCTTTTGGAACGAGGCTGTGTTGATGCTCTTGGCAGGTCACTGTCATTAATCATTTGCATACGCTCAATCTGTTTAGCAGTGAGACCTTTCTGAGGCAAGACATGTAGAGGAATTCCAGTCTTCTGGGAAATCTTTATTGGTTTGGGCTAAAATAGAGAGTACATGTGCATTAATGACCCCCAGCTTTCTCTCCAGGAAGTGTAGATTGCACTGCCTTATCTGCACAGAGTAAGATTAGATTCAGATGTGACAGTAATAAACCTAGTATGAGGAACCTTGTATGTTCTTCCCTCAGAAAGATGCACATTAATCTTAAAGTAAGAAATCAAACACACCTGTAAGCAGAACCCATCCCCCAGAACCAAAAAAAAGTTTTCTCCCTTTCTTTAAACATTACTGAAAAAGGACTTAAGCAGGCACTTAATATTTGCTTCACAAGGTTTCAAGAAAAAGGTTTCCTTTAAAAGTCTCACAGCTGGAACATCAAGCTGTGCTCTACTTCTGATGGGGAACTTCTGGAAGGCCAAGGAACTAGAGTACATTGTTTCAAATTGTAAAACAGAAACCTATTTTCAAGAAAAAAAAAAATAGTATGACCTAGTATGTGGTTGTAAGAAATAAGTTACAAAGTTGTATTGCAGAGAGTGATACAACTTACTTTCTTGTTAAGATTCTGCTTAGCTATTGAAAAAATTCTGGACTTCTAGTGATATAATCAACTAGGTCTTAGTCAGATTTCCCTCTAGTATATTTTTGATGTTTTATATATATCCAAACCCTTCTTCAGTGAAGAAGTAATACCAGAAGATAATACCCTCCCCAGCCCGTTTTTCTGCACACACCTTCTTTTAAAAAGAGGCATCCACTGAGAAAGCTATCACTTTTGTCTCAAGTATTCCCAAGCCACATTGTTACTTTGAATAAGTTTAATGATTTTACCTTTGATGGCTCCATAATAAGCTTCGGATGATTATATAAGTTTGAATATGTACCTAGGTCACACACACAAAAAGAGCAGCAATGAAGAAATTAGACAAACATATTATGAACTGTAGTACTAGTTAGTCTTTGAAGGCATAAAGTTGCAAGAATTCAGTAATCTACATAAAAGCAATAGTTTTATTTAGCAAGAATTCTTGCTGTTGTGCTCCAGAAGCATATACTATTTTACCTCCAAAAATTGTTAGAAAAATTCCAAAATCACCTATCATTTACTTTGAAATCCTAGGAACAAATAAGAGAACTCCAAAATACTTACTCAAAATGGATTCACAATCCCACTTTTCTTTTGGTTCTTCAATAACTAGAGTTACTATTTCTTCTTTTTCTTCCTCGCTTTCTTCATTTGCAGGAGAGTCTAAATCTTCACAGGGTTCAAGAGAATCCAATTTCACACAACTTTGAAGATTTCCAAAAAAAAAACAGAGGCAAAAGGAAAATAAAAGCGGAAGAGGACCAAATTAATTTGACATTGGGAGGAAAAAAAAGCTCACCTTTTCTTGAAAATGTATAATTATGTAAAACCAGTCTCCCCTTAGTAAAACCCCAAGCCAAATGCAAGCTATTCCTAATATAACTTGCATCAAAAATAAGCTCCTCCAGTATAAACTAAAACATTAGGGCAAGAGAAAGATGACAAAGTAATTATTTCTGCATATCAAAAGTATCTGGAACAGAGTATTTGTGACTGGAGGGAGGGAAGAGGGTACACTTTACAGCTTGTAAGCACTGCAGTGTTAGAGGTGATTATATACTCCACTAGTGACCAGTCATACTTCACTACAAGGGACACATTACCTTTCACTCTCAGTCAGGGAACACAAGGCTGATACATGAACATGTAGACATTTAGCTGTGAGATAATATCACTTGTTTTTAAGAGGAAGTGAATATACAATGGAAATTCAGAACATTGGCATGGGGCTGCTTTATAATCACTTAACTAGGTACACTGAGGAATCAGCTGTGTACCAGCAGTGAAAGAATATACTTAGCTATAGAGTCTGTTAAGTTTCTGCTTGTAACTTAAAGTTTGTTTTTAAGTTACACTAAAAAGGGAAAGGAAGAGTGCCTTTAGACCTTACTTATACTAGATGTAATAAAATTACACAAAAGGAGAATGTCGTATAAACCAAAAAAATGTCTCCACTTAATTTCGTCATCTACTAACTTCAGACTGATATTCAGTGACAAAAAAAAGGATAATACTCAAATGAAAATGTTTTTATTGTGGGATGCAATCCTCAAGTCCCTGTACAGCAAATAACATACCAAACTTTCAGCACAAAGCTCCCATTACATAACTATGTATGCAGAGCAGTACATCTGGGCTTACATACTTCTTTGCTTTTTCTTTGTAGTAATCATTCAAGACTTCCTGCAACCGAGTGTTGTCCGTGTTAATATAGCCTTCTAATTCCACATTATCCAAGGCTCCAATTTCATCTTCATCAAACTGTTCAAAAAACTAAAATAAAGAAGTGGATATCTTTAATTAGCCCACACTCATCATTCAACTTGTTGATAACTTAAGGATCTAGACATTTCTTTGTATTTGTCCCTTTTTCCTCTCCTCTCTCACTTGCTGAACAACTCTGAAACACATCTGTGGTAGAATTTCCTTCTTACTGATGATATTCTTTCATCATGGGAGTAATAAAGTTACTGTTAGATAATATGTATTATTGAAAGATAACATATAAGTCTGCTTCTGCAAAATGTTTCTGATTTTGATTCATTATGCATTGGTACATTAAAAAGCCTGTCACTGCTCAGAAATAAAAGTTACACCCTACTTCCACTGCTCTGACATCATTTCTTGAATGTATACTTGGCACAGCATGGAGAACGGGTGAAAGAAGTGAGTCTGCACCAGAAACTTAAAATTTACTGTGTGGAACGGAGCCTCTCAGAGAGAAGTGTAACAACAACTGTGAATGCTGATTATAGACATTACAATAATTTAACTAAATTATAATCAATGTTAGACCTTTTAAATAATCAATTAACACTGCAACCTATTTCATACAAGCCACTTAGTGCACACAATATTAAATGCAAAGTATTTGCAGGTAACAGCTGTTTGAGGCCCCACCTACCAAAGGCAGGAAGAATTTGCACAGGCATACAGGACACCACCTTATGGGATGAACCAAAGAAGCATTTAGCACTCATATGTTTAACAGCTACATTCCTGAGCTGCTTTACCTTCTCAAATCTGTCATCCAACAAGGTTAACTGCTCGTTCCTTCTCATTACCGAAGATGTCATAGAATATTCTGTGAAACGACTCCTGGTTTCTTCCTGCATAAAAAGAAATTCTTTTCCCTGTCCATTAACCCCATCATCTGATAAAGGACCTTCTGAATCATAATCTTCATCATTACAACAACTATCCTTTTCATCACTGTCATCCTCCACATCTTCCCATTCATCGTCATCCTCAGCATCTGATCCCCTAAATGAGAAGTATAAAACAGCTTTAGAATAATACACGGACCTTTCCACAACTCTGCCCAACGTTAATTTATCTGATACAATTTGTCAAAAACAAATTTAAGTTTTGAGAGGCAATGATTTAAAAAGTGATTATAGTCAAGCCAGTAAAAGAAAAAAAAAACAACTAGCAATGAAAATGTTGCCACAGTCTGCATAATACTACTTTTGCCTGAAAGATAAAAATGTTTCTGATAACTGTTGGATCACACATCTGTACATTGAGAGTAAGGTTATGTTTACGTTCTACTAAATGTGTCAAAGTGGAAAAAAAATACTAGAACTAGTAAAACTTTTCCTTGCTCATAAAATGTTAAAAAAATATACCAAAATAGAAACAATATGCAGTGGAGTATCACATGAAACATTTCTAAAGGTTCTGGATATACCAGTAGTAATATTGATCAAGACTAACGGAAGTACTTTAAATGTGACAGATAGCATTGTTTTTATATAAAGTTCAGGAAACCCATGATATACATTGCATATGTAAACAACTACTTTCAGCACGTGAGCTCAACGTGTCAAGGAGTCTTATCTTGGCTACCAAGTGAAATTTTGATTTTTTAAGCTACTACCCACACAATACATGGTAATACTTTATTCCTTTGACATATATGTATTCAGTTTGAAGTCTGAAACCACTCTAGCTTCCTACAACACAACCACAAGAAATACCAAATAGTATCATTCCTGTTCACTTGTGACATAAGCAGTTCTACAAAGGTGCACCTTTTCTTTGGTTCATTTGCTTGTAGAACAAAATCATCTTCCAGAATATTTTCTGGATTGTCAAAGTCAAAATCATCGTCAAGAGCTGCAACAATATCAGGGTCAAAATCCAGCCGTGGTCCTAGAAAGTTAAAAAGTAAAGGATGTAAGCATATAAGTTGCTGTGATATCATGAAGCTACATTCTGTATGAAAAGCAATCCAACTCGTTTGTTAATTTGCACTAGCTAGGAAAAGATTAAACTTAAGAGTCAAAATAACAAAACATTTGTAGATTTGATTCAAATTGCTAGGCAAATCACCACCCTCTTGTCAATTTTCCTCATCCAGAAATGTCTTAACCTTCCAAAAATGTATCTTAGTGTATTGTAATAGAGGTTGCTTAGAATATTATAGAAGAAAAATTATCCAAGTTAAGATGACTGTATGACCAGCATAGAACTGGCAGTGTATAACTGCCAACCCTAGCTGGCTCCTACCCTCTAAAGTCCATTACAGTACAAAAGGTCAGAAAGTATTTCTCTACTGCAGTTAACACAAGTGTCTCTAGCACCCTGCTGGAAAGACAGAGAGAACGATCACAATTAATTAAAAAAAAAAAAAGATAGCTCAAAAGTGAATGTTCAGTACAAACATACATTCATAAAAAGCATACTTTAAGCTTGTAACACTGAAATTATAATAACGAAGCAAAGGAAACACCCTTCAGCATTTAAAAAGGGGAATTTTGAGTAAAACTCCAGTTCTGCACATGCATTCAAACAGATTGAGTAAATAAATCAATAGCGTTATTTACAGAGCATTGTTAGAACTATAAGACAACTTTTCCCTGTTCATATCTGCTAAATAATAACTCATGGCTTTTTTCTCCTCTAAGCAATGCAAAAAGCTATTACTATTGACTCAGAGAAATAGGTCTCAAATGGAAACATACATCTCCTATAGATTATTCTTTATGCCTGCTCATAAATCAGTTCTAAAACAAAACTATTAACACTGTAATCAAAGCCATAATTGCCAAGTAGTACCTAGATGGCAACATATGCTATAGAAAGGTAAAAGACTTAACAATACCTGAAATGGGAGCAGCTTTATTTAGTAAGCCCACATCCTCTTCAAATTCTGTGGCAAATACCGAGGAAGGCAACTTAATAGATGGAGCCTTAAAACAAAAAACAAACAAAATCCATACCACAACGCACCTGTTCTCAGTTGAGCTCAACAACACAATCATGTGACCAAAAGAAACTCTGTGAGTGATACTTAAATATTACGACAAGCACTACTTTATTGGTGTCAAATTTTCAAAGTTATGCAATGAAAGGTAGGTGTTGGCTGTATTCGTTCCCATATCAATATTCTCTGGGTTCTGAGACAGCATTTCTGCATCTCTGAAACTTCTTGAGGAATGTAAGGCACAACAAAGTTTTTAATTTTCTTTAGGAGAACATAAACATACATTTTAAATTACCACTTTTGGTAATTTCAAAAGGCTTGCTAACGCACACCTCTAAAGTAACTTCAAATCTTATGTGGTGTCACCAAACTGTACCTGAAAGGTCCTTACGACTAAGAACATCAGTTTGGACTAAAATTACAGTATTTTGTTAGACCAAACTCCCTGAATTAAAAATGACTGACTGGCAACTGCATACTTTATTGCTTAAACTGACATTTCCCATTCCAACACGATCCAGTTATACCAGCAATAGAAAGCTTTGTTTATATCCTCTCTGGGCTTTGATATACTCCAGTTAAAAAAAAATACCAGGTTATATTAGCAGTACTGCATATTCCTAACTCCCAGAGCATTCAAAAGCTTTAAAATTCTTCAGAAATGCCAACCTCAGAGCAACACAATTTGTTAAACCAAATACCTCTGTAAGAGGTCAATACTCTATCAAGAAAAGTTGATCATGAGTATATAATATATACTTTAACACCGTGGTAGGAGAATACTGACCATCAACAGACTTTGGCTTGTCAACTTTTATTTTTACTTGTAGGGAAGTCTGACTGTGGATCAAGAGCATCCTTCATGTATAGGCCACAGCCACCGTAACATCTGTTGAATGATTAATTTGTCTACAGGATACTACTCTCAACAAAAAATAAGATGATAGTAGCAAAGTACAACTTACTGCAATTTGTTGAATTTCATCCTCTATGTGACCCTCACTCGTGATGATAATTCTGCCTTGCTGTCCACGTACAGAAGGGACAAGCTCAGAGGGACCAGAGGCTTCTTTCAGATGCTGCAAGTAGTCATAGTCATCATCAAAGAAGACTCCGTACTTCCGCTGCTCTTCTTTCCTCCGCTCATCATGACCCTTGGAATTGGAAGAAAAAATACAATTAGTTATTTAAGTCCACGTAAAACTCATTAGCAAAAAGGAAAGCAATGCATTCATTGACAATGCCTGAACACCCCAAACCAACCAATCAAAAATCAAATAAACAAAACAAAAAACCACAACACAACAACCAGCCCAATTCCTCCATGCTGAAAACAGCTTGCAGAAAAAAAAAATAATTGGAAGAGGCAGGAATAAAATTAGGCTTAAGTTATGGGTGAAGGCACATTGAAAAGGAAAATCCTGACTAAAAGAGCATTGGTTATGTTCACTTACGTGAAAAAAAATGTATCAGGAGTAAGAACTAGAGTTCTCTGAATTGGATCCAAGTGAACTTGGATCCAATTATGCTGACTCCACAGCAGTTCTTAGTGTCACCTCTCTGCTCATTATCCTAATGCACTGTAAACGGGAATGCTGTAACCACCTGCTTCAGCACTTGGATGCTGTCTGAGCAGCAACTTAAAGAACTTCTTCCATAAGCAGCAAAAACGAACAAAGCCTGTTTTTTCCAGGATGGGTTGCTCAATCTTTGTGGATGCAAGCATATTTTAAAAAAGAAATAAAGCACTGTCAGTCCTCCTTAACCCATCAGACAGTAACTCACAACAATCCCTGCAACATCTCCTCCTTTTTAATGAGCCGGACTAAATGCTATCTCCTTTCAGGCTATGCTTTTGAATTGTACGACTGTATAGCACTTTCCCCCGCCCCCGCAGCACTTACCTGAAAGCACCCCAACGTTAAAACCAAGCGCTTACTTTCTGGGCAGGCAGCAGAACTCTCTGTGGCGCGGTATCATCAGCAGCGAGCGGGTCCCTCTGACTCCTGTGCACTAGGTGAAACGTTACCGCCTTCTTCTTCTCTATGAACGGCTTCTTCTTCTTGTGAGGCTGCAGGAGGACATTTGGTTAATCACTGGTGAAAATACCGAAGATAAGCACGCCCCCCTCAGCGCTGCCGCGGGCCCGAGGCTCCCCCCGGCCGGGCCGTTACGGGGCCGTTGCGGGGCCGTTAGGGAGCGGCACGCGCCCCCCGCCCGGCGCTCACCATAGCTGCCCAGCCCCGACCCCCTCACGCTCACGCGGACCCGGCCTCAGCACGGCCGAGCTGCGGCCTCCGGCTTGGGACCAACCACCGGCCGAGGGAGGGGGGGCACCCGATATGGTGCCACTGGGGAAAAGGAGTCATTTTTCCTCAAGTAACAACAACGACCAGCTTTCTCTGAACAAAAGTGGTATTTAAATTGAGAGAGAGCCCCTTAAGCACATAAAGGGTACTTGGCCAATCTCCACAGACACATCTTCCCCCGCTTCCCCCCCTCAGTTAGCGGAGAATGGTTCCGCCCGCGGGCGGGCCGCAATGGCGGACGGCGGTGGGGCGGGCCAAGGGGCCAGGCGCGTGCGCAGTCGCGGGAGGGCGGGTGAGGAGGAAGGGGTTGGAGCGGGCTGCGTGGGGGCGTGGCTATCCGCCATGGGGGCGTGGCTTGTCGCTCGGGCCCCGCCCCCGCCGCACCTATTCGGAGCGGTGCGGAGCAGGGCGGCGCGGTGCGGAGCCCCGTGCCCCGGCGGGGCAGCGGGGGCTCGGTGTGCGCGGGGGGTGATTTCCCGTGGGACAGCCGAGCTCCGCCGTGCTACGGCAAAAAAAAAATAATAAAAATAAGTGAACAAAAAGCCCTGACCCTCCCCTCCCGGCCGCAGCTTCCCCAGCCCCCGGGGGGCCGCGGGGCGCTGGCAGCCGCCCCGAGGGCCCTAAGGAACCGTGGTGTGCCCCGAACCTGGCCCGGGGGCACCGTGATCCTCCTGCACGAGTTAAAGTTACCTCTGTGTTGTTTTAGGCCTCGGGGTTTTCTGCCCTACCTCACAACCCCACGCTGTTTCCTGCCCACACACTAGATGTGTGGGGGAAGGCGCTACGCTGCGTTCAAAACAGTGGGCCCCCTTATCACGAAAGGCTGATAGTGTATGTCAACAGCAATATGTTCGGAGATTAGTTTTAAAATTGAGAGATTAGAAATAACAAACACTGTACCAGCTCCTTGGCTGATCCCTGAGGGCGAGTCACCTCGTCCCCGTGGGCGTCGGATTTATCAAAACCCCAAATGTAATACCTGATGTATGGGAAAGGTGTGCGAGGGCGTCTCTCAGATGGCCACTCCACCTCAGTGTCTGTTTCCACCAAAGCCCTACAGGGGCCACATATCCCCCTGCACACTGCCAGGCACCTCTGCTCAGGCACCTCACTACAGAGGCACTACTGCCCGAAAAGCTCCGTGCTGGAAGTCCGCCTTTCTTCATCATTATCAACAACTTGCCTTCCATGTCAGAAAATCCACGCTAGTAATTTTCTCTTAGTTCTTGCAAGGCAAAAGTTATTATGAAGTAATTACTGAGAGAAAGTCACCGTCAGTCGCTTTGAAGGCCTGGCAGGCGGGCTGCAGGCTGGGCCAACCCTCAGCTCTGCAGAGCAGACTTCTCCGGGTGCGGGAGGTGGGATTCTGGTGCATGCCCCACATCAGTGAAGTTATTCCACTCAGGTTGCTGATCAATAACATCTGAAGCTGGGAGCATAGATTAGGCCTCTGAACCACCAAGCTACAACCATAACTTCGTATTTTTAACATAACTATCTCCACTTTGACCACAGCTCTGCAGGGGTACACCACCCACAAGAGAGCTACCAGATACATTTGAAGGACTCCCAAAATCTAAAAGAAAGTTTCAGGAACTTTCTTTCATTTCATTTCTGTGCAGAGTGACTTTTAATTCAATCTCTGGAGATTGCTTCCCAGCAAGAAACTGCTCTCTGAGTTTAACTCCATTACACATACCCATGTGCTTGCCAGAAGATTCAAGAACAGAAATGTTTTCTGTAAAGATTTTCTGAACAATTTTATTGAGGTAATTTTCTTCATTTTATATTTACTTATATTCATTCATGTATATCTATAAATCACAGAGCTAAACACTTGTCTAAGGCACTTGGAACTGTGCACAGCAGAGTATCCTACAGTACTGTACAACTAGGCAGCACACATTTTTTTGCTTGTGAAATAAAAACACCATAAAAGAAGCATAGTCTATGTCCTGTATATAAAAAAGATAGTACATATTCTATTTTTCAGATAACAATACTGGAATATATTTGTGTGCATGTGTGTATCTGTTTATAGGTGTATACTACTGTACAGATAAAACCGCAAGAAGCAGCTATGATTTGTAACATTTCCAGTTACTTACATTCATAAATATCAATACACCTGTGTAAAATGCAGTATCAGACCAGCCACTTCTTTAGAATTACCATATTCAATCACTTTAAGTCAAACAGCTAAAATACAAGTAAATGCATTAATTTTATAATTGTTATTTAAAATACCCTCTGCATAAGCTGAAAAGTTTGGGGGTATTGATTCCCCACAGCCTCCCATCTTTTGAAAGTCCTTGAACATGTGGAAAGTATATTTCAAAAGGCCAGCAATTCTAATGTGCTAACATTTAAGGTACAGTTTTTCTAGTCATCAATAACTATGCAGTGTGATGGGCAGTGGGGAATGAAGTCAGGAATTTTGTTTGCTTTATTTTACTTGTAAATGGGAACATCTAGTGAAACTCAAGCAAATTACTTTGAGCACAGTTTGTTTCTATTTTTAATCATATTAATAAAAACATTGAAGAACTGGCCCGATGCCTCTTGGTAGGTGACACTCTCCATTATATGCTGCAAAATATTAGTTCCAACGAATTCCCGTGAAAGGCAGTACGATCAGAATTTCATCTCAGGCAATTGTAGCCACACTCCTGCTCACAGTAAATTCAGCACGTAAGAACCTCCTGGCTTTACCAGACCCTTCAAAGACCCTGCTGGAGCTGAACCACCAGCACCTGCAGTGGATGGGTCGCCCAGCCCTCGGACCAGCGTCACCTCTCAGAGATGCCCTCTCAGACTGGAGTGAGAGTCGAGTGTGCAAGGATGCTCAGTCCAGAGCAGTGCCCTGGGCCTGGCCCTCAGCAGCAGCTCTGCCATGGAAAACAGAGGTTCTTAGAAGTCCCTTTTTTAAGGTACAGGTGGGTCTATGAAACATGGCATATTAATACTGTTTTACAGAGTAAAGCAGTTGGACGTGATGGTCTTTGTAGGTCCTTTCCAACTGAACTATTCTATTCTATTCTATTCTATTCTATTCTATTCTATTCTATTCT
>NC_048895.1:55493480-55573811 GCF_011077185.1 Oxyura jamaicensis
CTATTCTATTCTATTCTATTCTATTCTATTCTATTCTATTCTATTCTATTCTTCTACTCTTTGAGCAATTGCTCTATAAGAAACTGGAAAGGGACATCAACTTATGCCATCTCCACGCCCTTCCCACCCCAAACCATCCAGATGCCCGTTGAGACAATCCACTGACATCTTTCAGTTTTGTTTAAAATCATACCAGCTAAAATAATTGTCCAAAACACAGTATTTCTTTAATTCCAAAATTTATACAAGTTTACAAATCAATATACCACCACACAAAGTAGTGAAAGGAAGAGAAGATATGTTTAGAAACATTTTACTATAACAATGCTCAAATATGGTTAAATTTGACATAGTATTGCAAGACTTTTTATATAAAGAATTAATGATTGAACAAAGAGATACAGAGAATACCATTAATTTCTTTGTTCCTATCCAATGCAATATTTAGCTTCTAGAAAACAATGAAATATTGGTGAAATGGCATATCTAGTTCGTATATTTCCATTAAAATCCTGAAACAAGATGGAACACTGACAAAATGAAGCAAGACCTTATTAATCATTAAAGTTAATAAATAGAAACCTGTCAAAACATTACAGTGAAATGTGTTTTTACTCTGTTCCTCCCTTTTTCTATATAGATACACTTCCATATTTTTTCCAGGTGCCTGTTAAATAGAAACTTTGATGTGTTCTGGGGAGTTTACTTTTCTTTTTATTTGATTCCTGAAATATTTTAGTAGAAACCTAATAAAAACTTTCAGAATTGCTTTTATTTTTGTTGTCCATCAAAAGCTAGGTCCCAGCAGTGAGTATTGCACTGAGCTTTGTACAATAAAAATACAGATAGCAACAATAATGGAGCTAAGTGTGAGAGCTCCTAAAGGCAGGAGGCAAGTTTATTCTGTTTTTCACCCTGAGTACATCTTTATTTTAGTTCACAGCAGCGGCACACGTCTTAACTCCATGAGATACAAATAAGAAATGATGATGTGAAAGCAGTAAATATCGCAGTCCTGGTACACCTGGCAACTTAATGCCCAAATGTAGGCTTCGAGCTTGGTTTACGTTACGATGAAAGCATTAGCACGCACGTGAGAAGAAGGGCTCACGCTCTCGTCCCTACTTCAGACACCAGCAGTGCTCAGATAGGGGGGTCCCCGGGGTGCAGGCTGTGGGCACCCAGGCTGCCACATCCCATCCTGGCCTGATTAGCCGTGATGTTTTAATCACCTGCTCTGTGGTGATACAAAACTGGGGCTCAGGCCGTATTTATAACCAGGCAGAGAGCTGCCCAAAGTACCGCCCCACAGCAAGGAGCAGGCATTTCGAGGAACTTCAAACACTCTCTTTTTCATTTGAAAGAACAGATTTCAGCTATAAGGACTGACTATAGGGACTTTCATGCTACCTGAAAGGAGACAGGCATCCTAGAACCGTTTCAATCGGTTTTGTGAAGAAGAAATTAGGATTTGCCTAAGCATCCATTCCCCTACACCTACAGCTGCAATGCACAATCATGCCAATAAACATGACCCAGGGGGTCAGTTCAGAAACCACAATTTCAGGTTACTCATTTTCTCTTGTGTAGGTGTAGACATCTGAGTTCACATCTGACTTGGTGGAACATAGGTACGTAAGGTTTCTCACATGTTTTGGTTGACATTTAAATGAACGGTCCAACCTCATAAAAATTAAAATGCTGATCTATTTTAGCCAGCTCAACGGTACTACTTGTTGCATGAGAAGTGCTATTTTTTTCTTTGCCCTTTCTACATCTTCTATTTTTTTTTCCACAAGGATTGCTCACTCTGCAGTTTCTCGGAACTTGTCCTGATTTTTCCCTGCTGACAGGCACGCAGCATTATGGAGAGTTAGTTACATTACATATTCTTTCCAACAGGCTGTTGTAGCAACTTGAAGATGTTTGAAGTCATCAATTCAGAGGACCAGGAGATATAGCAGAAGCTCTGCTTTAGGCAGGTCAATAAGGCAAAGTAAACTTCATAGTGCTTCATAGTGACATACCAAAATCTCACTTTTTATTGCACGGGTAACACTTTACAGCTGTTGCTGTCCTGCCAGTTGATATTTAGAATATAAAAATAATATGTACAATTCTAAGCCTGTGCATGAGTACAATACACAATGGATAGTTTATAGTTCTGATTCTGCATATATACTACATTTTTTACATAAGTCCCAATAAAGGCAACTCTTTTTGTCCAGTTACATACATTTGCTTAAGTAGTTGGCTGAATGACAGGCCAAAGAATGCATCTGATTATTTATCATGGAAGTATTAAGATGTTATATGAGAAATAAAGGATAACTCAACATCTCCAGCCAGGCTAGTACCCTGCCTGTAGTAATGGCTTGTAGTGAATACTTGAGGAGGATAGCCTAAGTGATGTCTCACCTATGCTTCCTCATGCCTTATGGCAAAACACAGCTTGAGAAAGCCTGTGCCAGAAGTTGTATCCCCATCGCTGTGTCTTAGTTCTGAAATGAGAAGGCGGCATGTTTCTTGCTGTCTGTGTTCCTGGTCTGGTGTGGAGGAATGTCTTCTTGCAGTGTCACTTGGTTCACTTCATCCTAGTAGCCTAACAAATGTTAGTTCACTCGTGTAGCCCTTGCATACCCTGGCATGTCAGTGGAATAGCTATCTTTTGTCAGGCTTATTTGGTCTGACCTGACCTTGGCCAAAGCTATTGGTCTATGCCCCAGCTATCTTTCTGTCTTGAGTATCTTGGCTACTTCCAAATGTTTGAAAGTGATTAAGGCAGCACTAATGTCTACTTATTTGCTCCACTTGTTTTCTTTGAAGTGGAGTATTGTGTTTTATACTTAAAAGTCAACATAGTAGACCTTTATAGGATTTTGGACATACACTTCCAAATTTGGCAACAAAAAAAAAGAAGTCTTAAGCAGGAGAATTATTTATTAAATGTAGTTTAAGTTTTTAACTTTAGTCTTCAAATTCTAAAAATAAGAATAAGGATTCTACCAGAATTGCTGACAAACCTTCACTCTAATGGCCTGATCATTTCTGTATAATTTAGTGCCAAAGAATACATTTTCACTGCTTCGTTGATGTCAAAGTGGTGTTTCTATATTTATAAAATGATGGGCCACGCAGAAGCTGAACTCCTTTCTGCAAATGGAATCCTAATGCCTCTTATTGATTCCATTAAAAAAGGAAGGTGCTCGTCCCTCTTCTTTGCTACAAGCATGTAGATGGCTATTTTATTTGGTTATTGATATTTTTGGATTGTACGTCATTGGATTTTTACAAAGATGTAAGCAATCCTAACAGTTATATAAATCTGTTGGTTTTTTTTTAAAGGTTTGTCAAATCATTTAAAAATAATAGGATGCCAGCTGTTGGAAAGCACTCTCCTGTTACTTCAAGTGCTCTTTACTAAAATAATCCAACGCATTTATGCAAACCTGATCTTGCTGTAAATATCAGTAAAGAGGGAGATCTAATTAAAGCAACTAAATTGCCTTCCTGCCTTTAGGCTGACATCTAAAACAACAAAATTGTCAATTCTATAATGTAAAAACATTCCACAAGAATCTACTGCAGGTTCTGAGGTAAGAATCACATCTACACAGACTTTTTATTGCCTGAAAAAGAAATACTTACACTTCATAATTAAAAAACTAAACAGGGCACATAGAAGACAAAAATAAATTGTAATATGTACACACATTAGAAAGGATAAATAGCATATATATTGTAATACTGCATTAAATGTATGCATATGTGAATTCCAGGATCCCCCCCCCCCAAATGTTGTGTACATGAATTCAAAGGATAAATAAGTGCTAATATATGACAGAGAATTCCTTAGTGTAAACAACGCCACAGGCTTTTTAATAGGCTTCTGTGCCAACTTACAAAAAGCATGTATTGCCTTTCACACTCCATACCCCTTAATCTGAATAGCACTGTCTTCACATACACAACTTCAAGATACTATAAAAAAATATGGGTCTAAGAAGCATTCTTCACACTGAGCAACAACAGGGTGCAGACGCTCTAAGGATTTTCTGTTAACTTTCACAAGACTGCAGGCTGAAGACACACTGATTCCGCCGTGAGTCCTTCCTAAAAGCAGTGCAAGGGTTCTTACATGTAAAACATCACATTAGCAACCACTGCTCAAACCTGCCGGTAAGGACTTTTGTGCCCCATTCCAATTCTGAGTTTGGACTCACACTATCGTGATGTCGAAGCTGCCACTACTGCCTGCCATAGGTGTAGAAGATAACGATCCCTCTGGTTTGAATGACAAATGACAGGTGGAAAGGAGTGTTTCTAAACACGAGTTGCTTCATTGCATTCATAGTGGCGTGTCCTTTGTCCTTCAAATCCTGTTTACGTATTTCCGAGGATCCAGAGCACATCAACATTAAAAAATGAAAAATATATGACTTGTTCTGTATGAACATTCAATGTATTTTCTTGAAGCATGCTCATCAGGATTTTAAAAAAGACATCTGAGTTATAATAGGACTAATTTCTGGCAACTGTATTTACTGGCACCAGAGAAAATTACAGTTCTTCACTAAAGTACTGATGACATGAGGACTTGTGGCTTTCTGTCTTTCTCAGACAGGCTGTGGCCACTAAAAACTACATGCACAGCTGCTCATACTCTCCTTTTTTTTTTTTTTTTCTTTTAAATTATTCCTCCCACTGGCCAAGTGCATCCCTATGCAGTGCCACCCACCCTGCTGCTCTCCGCTGACTGACAAGGGAAGTCTCTCCCCCTGCTCTCCCAGTCCTTCTCATGCTTCCCCCTGAGTTACCCTCAGTCACAATGCCACAAGCTCTGATGAGATCTTGGCCGTAGGCTCTCAAGCGATTGTCTTCTGCTCTTCCTGACTTGTCAAGCTCCGAGGAAAAAGGCCATCAACTTGTCTCTGTGGGCTGGCCACAGGACCACGCTGTCTTAGCATCGAGATGTATCTTTGTTAAAACAAACACTTCATATGGGTTCTGCTCCTAGTCAAATCATTTGTTCATTGATAAAGACAAGGGCCACATCCTTCATTAACCTCAGGGCAAGCTGCAAGACACGCTCACACTCAGTCAAATTCCAGTGCAATCTCGGGTCTTCAGGACGCAATGATTTCCCCAAAGAAAATTGTTACATGAAACATGGGATGTGGTCGAACAATTATGGACGATGAAACCTGAAATGATAAACCATTCAGAATTATATTGCTGCAACCAACACAGGGCTATGGTGAGGCTCAGGTGCTGGCATATGACTGCCCATACCATATTTACCTGTGCAACCTGCTATAGGGAACCTGCTTTGGCAGGGGGGTTGGACCGGATGACCTCTGGAGGTCCCTTCCAACCCCTACAATTCTGTGATTGTGTGATACTTGAGGCCGCACCTCGAGTACTGTGTTCAGTTTTGGGCCCCTCGCTACAAGAAGGACATCGAGGCCCCGGAGCGTGTCCAGAGAAGGACAACAAAACTGGTGAGGGGTCTGGAACACAAGTCCTGTGAGGAGCAGCTGAGGAAACTGGGGTTGTTTAGTCTGGAGAAGGGGAGGCTCAGTGCAGACCTCACTGCACTCTACAACTTCCTGAAGGGAGGCTGTGATGAGGAGGGCGTCGGCCTCTTCTCCCAGATAACTAATGATAGGACTCGAGGAAATGGCCACAAGTTGTGCCAGGGGAGGCTTAGATTAGATATCAGGAAAAGCTGTTTCTCTGAGTGGTCTGGCACTGGAACGGCCTGCCCAGGGAGGTGGTGGGGTCACCGTCCCTGGCGGTGTTCAAGAAGTGCCTGGACAAGGTGCTACAAGATACGATTTAGTAGCTTAGTGGGTAGTATTGGTGATAGGAGGATGGTTGGACTAGATGATCTTGTAGGTCCTTTCGAACCTTGTGTTTCTATGTTTCTATGATTAACCTGTTACCATGGTCCCTAGCACAGCTTTGCTTGGGTCAACCACTGCTCTTCCAGAAGCTGCCTCAGCATGGCAGGGTGAGCGCAGGCCAAAGGGCAGACAGGCCATGGGAGGACACCAGGACAACTCGCCTGGTGGAGGTGGGGATGAGGTTAGCTGTAGGAATTCAAGCCTGCTGGCCTTAGGGCTGGAGAAGAGCTTCCAGTCCACTTTGTTTACCAGCACAGACCGAGTCACGTTGCATGCACTATTTGGAGATACCGTCAGTAAATCAGAAAAGCCTTGCTGAGCCATAAAACTTAACTTTCCGTATTTCAATCCTTCTGCCAAATAAGGCTAACAAAATATTTAGATTTTTTTTTTTTTTAAAGTAAGAAACAGATTTTATAGCACTGCAGATGCTTTCTTCCTATTTTTGCCAGCTGTGACAAATAAAGGCCCAAAACCACCTTGCTGTTTTTTTTTTTTTTTTTGAGTTTTAGGTAAGGCATGTACATCTTGCCAGATTACCTGTACGAAGGACAGAGAGGCATGGGTTGCACCAAGGGTGTCACCAATCTTTTCTAGACTAAGTTGGGAGCCTACAGCAACAGCACTTCTAACTTAGCTGAAACAGAATGAATCCAAGCAGGAGAGGAAGGAGGGTGCTGATACCAGGTGCTCAATGTATCCATTACGAGATTTCTAAATCTCTGTTTAAACTGTTTTAAAAGTGCATGCATCCACAGAGGAGTAAAAGGTGCATCAACTTTAAGACAGCATAGTTAATGATCTACCTACCACAGCGGGTTTATGAAAGTTCTTGACACATTTTCTCCTAATAGATCCAGAAAAGAGAAAACAAGCCCCACATTACCTCAGCAATGCGGTACAGCACAATACAGGGATGCAGTTTTCAAATACAGGAGAAACACACAAAAGCTGACATTCACAAGGATGCAGCTCATCTGCTAAGTGAGGGTACAGTGCATTGCAAAAAAGACTCGGGGTTTTTGTATTTCTGTAGAACAACAATATATTGGACTATAAATAGCATTTCCATTAGAAGCATTTTATAAACATCTGCTAATATCCTCTTCCCAAACTTTTGTTTATTTCTTTATTTTTAGAAACTCAGTTTCTTGGATTCTGTTGCAAAATAACAGAAGGAATCAATCTAAATTACTAGGAGTAGAAAAACCATTCCACTGACAGTCATTACAGTAAATCATGAAAAACGAAAAACAGTGGCTTTTCTTTCCCAAGTTTAACATCAGTTTTGAACAATTCAAAGATATTGTGAATACTGACTATAATAATAGAGCTTCTTATATTGATTAATTAACTCTATGTTGTAAGACATTTTTGTTTAATAAGCAGCTTTATTTTTGTCTCATTCTATCACAGAACTTCACAAATAAACATTTGCTAACCTGCTGCCCATGCAAGTTTGCATTATCTCAGTCATCATCCTTCAAAACTTTTTTTTAAAATAAAGACTGACTTCTTCTCTAGCTGGAGACTTTTGTCTACAGTTTTCATAAACAAATCACTGTTGTTGCATCAATCCAAATGTAATTGTGAACTACATCATTTTTAATGAGAGGTCCAGGAGGAAACTGAACCTCTTTATGTTCAAAACGGCAACTGACTTAAAACATCTGCATTAATTTAGCTGCCTTAATGGGCTTTTCCTAGTGTGACTCTATTTAGAGTTTTGTGCAGTGGCTCCACAACACATCCAGTGAAAATAAAGGAGAGGGAGGGAGCAGGGAGAATCTGATCTCCCTCAGGTTGGAATTCTTCCAGGATCCTACAGAATCATTGCCTGTATTTATCCCAATCTGGCCTTGCCTATTTTTGATCTCTATTGTTCAAGGCCCTCCTGAAAAAAAAAATCCACTTAAAAAAAAATCCCTGAGATTTTTGGTTCAGCCTTCAAGAATCCAACTGTAATCAGTCTCAACTGTTTTCAATTCTAGTGAAAAAATATCTGATTCTTTTTGTGTGACTCATGTGTATCCATACTTATGCTCCTATACTGCAATGCAACTCAGAAAATCAAACAACTTAAGCAAGCGGTTACACTTCACCTCTCTCAGCACACAGAAAGATTTCTATTCCTACTCATTTCCCTTTTCTCACCTGTGAAGTCTAGTTTTTTTAATTAATACTGCTATAGTTCTGAAGAAGATACACTTCCTATTACCTGAAAAGAAAATGACCCCAGAAGACAAATGAAAATATAGAAATCCGTATCTGAAAATGGCATTTTCTAATTGTCAGAATGTGACAATTCATTTAAACCCTGCCTCTTTTTTCATTTGCTGGCTTATTAGTTGTGCTCTCTATTAAGCTGGTTTATTTTTTGAAAATTAATTTTTCACATTACATCTACACTGAATTGTGTATATATTATTACATAAAAAAACATGTTTTGGTGAAAAAAGATCAGTAAAGATGTGAAACCAAGCTCTAAATTAGGAAATGCCAGAAATCACCAAACACCCATCTCTCATTGTGCATTTTCATTTTGACACTCTCTTTAATTACAGGATTCACACTTACCTGCTAGGATCTTAAGTTTGACTGAAATAGTGAGAGCTGGTCTAGGTCAGCTCTATCTGCTAACTCTTTGTGAAAGTGAAGATAGTAATACTATGTTTGCAACGTTGGTTGATCCTAACAGCAAGTTCTGCTTGCTGGTGTCAGTTTTCAGCCTTTATAATTTCAAAAGATATGAACAGATGCCATGGGGATGGCAGAAAGCACCTCTCCCCTCCCAGTTTTGAAGTCTTACTAAAAGCTACGGACACTTTAGAACTCTTTAAACAATAATGCTTCAAACATCTTAGTGTTATCCAATACGTAGAATGAAACAAGTCCTGATTAAAACATTACAAGCAGCAAACAAAGAATATTAGAGTCTTCCTTGTTCCACAGAAACTGCTGTCAGGAGCCTATGTGAGTCATAGGAAGCTCCCCATAAGATTGATAGACTTTTCTCAAGTTCAACACATCATCTGTTTTTCACTTACCAAACATATCTGCAAAAATGCACGCTTCAATGACCAAGGCAGTACTGTCAGAAGACCCTTTTTTATGCTTGAGGACTGATAAATTCATAGGGAGAAAAGCTGAATCCTTTCAATGGATTACTGTCTAGATTTCCCCATCTTTTTCCATTTAGCAGCTAATCCACCGCAGTCACCTTCACGGCCCTATCAACTTCAGGGACTGAATCAGCAATACTGAGTGTCCCACCAGAATCAGTGGTGGGATTCAGCTGGAATTCAAGGCGACTCATGGCAAGAATCTGTTGATGGAACTAGTTATGAGACAACTGCAGAGGAGCTGCAGAAAGGCAGATGGCAGCTGTTGTACTCATCTCTCCTACTTATGCAAAAAGATGGATTCACCCACCTGGTAAATTGCCGACTTTCCTCATGTACTTCCATTTCTGTGCTTTTAAATTCATTCAGCTCTTTCCGTATTGCTGCCTAATAAAGAAATAAGTATATATTTAACCATAAGAAACATGAATTGTAAGGAAAGTGCAGAGTCTGAGAGGAAGCTGGCTCTACTCTGGTAGGTTCACAGCTCTCACACATTTCTGATCATAAACATGAGTGAATTCTTTCCACTTACAATTATTTGTAGCAATACCTTACAAAGAAAACCAAAGCATCAAACAACAACAAAGAAAGACAAAATCTACTGCACTGGGCAAGCCAACCCCGCACTGCAATATGGCACTTGCTACAGATGAAAAAAGGAGAAGGGCGTCTGTTACCTCAACAGTCACCTGTTGAGTATGCACCTGCAGGGGCACTGTATCTCCATGCAAAGTGAGTCACAGTTCCTGCATGGTAATTGTACAAACAGCAGGATCCTTGTATCTCCCACTGGAGACAGGACTTCAGGGATGCAAGATGAATAGCACTTTTTAAGTGGGAATTGGTCACTTGGCTTGATTAATTTTATTAAAAATTGCACAAAATATTTGGATGTTTCAGGCTTGTGTTTTCAGGTGGCAAATACTATAGAACAGCAGAAGTTTAGTGCACTTTACAAATGCCAGTGCTTGTTGCTTACATTATAAGAACAATAAGCAATTTACTTCATCAGGTAATACATATAATTTCTGAAAAATTCTAATGTATATTAGAAAGCTTTTTGTTTCTATGACAAATGATTTCCTACCTTCACTGCTAAATGAAATGCCAGTTTATCCTTGTTCCTTCTTTTCTTTCCCCATTTTAAATAAAAACAGTATCATTTCATTAATCCCTAAAGAAATCTCATCTGGCATGCAAGCCTTTCAATGCAGAACAGACATAGAGCCTGATAAAATTACAGCATCACCAGACTGAGGTCTCATAAATGAGAAATTTCATTTTAAGCAGGGTATGGTTCTGTTTAGCCACAGCAGCACGCTTACACAAGGCTGCTGCAATAACTAGGAAAGAGAGCGTCACTTCTGAGCACCAAATCAGCAGCAAAACCACCAGAGCTCCAGCTCCATAATATTGTTACAGTACTGTCTTCTGCTCCCACTGGAATTAGAAAAATGAATTCCTTGGGAGAAAAGGGCAAAGGAGTTTCCAGGCAACCCAGGGTCTTTGCCTTTCTGCTGAGGGGTTCAGAAGCAGCCATGGACATCTGTTCCTTACAAAATGAACTGAGATTAAAACCCATCACCCTAAAGTAGACAGGAAACTCCCCTGCTTGTTCTAGTGAAGCTTACCCAGGTTTTCTGGGAAGATGGACCTCAGGGAAAGTGGAGGTGCTGGGTGCCCTTACCTCCCACAGAGTATATGAGGACTAGAGAGAGTTCAGCACCTTCCAGAACCAACATCTTGAAACATCTTTAGGTACATTTTTAATGTCTCCACCTTGACTTGCCATGAGATTCTCCCTTGAATATCAGGTGAGCTGTCATTAATGCTAAAATACAGGCCGAAATAAAATCAGTACTTCACAGTGCCTCAACCAGAAGACAATGGATTCGTGCACCCATAACTTTTCATACCAAGCACATGGCATAGGATTACCATAAAAGTTGTTTCAAATCAAGTACTAAAAGGGCCAGAACTTTTTGATATGTAAATCTAACATATAAAACTTTCCTTTTATGAAGTGGTGTAAGAGGAAAATGGATTAGTATTTTATGGCAATCTTTGGCTGATTTATCCTTTAAAATGGAATCACAACATAATTTGTCCCATTCCTTGTAGTTAGGCAGAGGAATTATTTAACTGCAGTATGTCTGGGGCAAACCTCCCAAGGAGTGCTGCCTACATAGAATTATCTCCAAGATTGATAGTTACGGCCAAGAATCCTTAGAAAGAAGGAACAGCTTCTACCTTTTACACTTGAATGGATTGCAAAAGTAACTCTTGGTGATATTGATGCAGGCTTCTGCCTGCAGAAACTTTGCCTGAACTCCAATGATTATGGCTATCTTTCCAACAGCACGTACCTGGCTTAGCAAGGCTTTAAAAGTGCAATAAATTCTGGCCTGTTCTGTTGTAAAAGAGCTGGCAAACACACCCTGAACAGGCACCTGAGTGAGTTTTCTTAGCCGCAAGCAGAAAATGTACAGCACCAAGACAATTTTGCTGTCTCCAGCAGATGCCACGCATGATGCTTGCACCAAGAAATCACAGATCAGAAGAACCAACCAAAAGTGAAAACTGCGAGAATTTAATTACAATATAAGTCTGCCCCTTGCCTTGTCTGCGGGAGTTAACCTGGCCCAAGGCTTGTCAGCACGACGATCATAATCCGGAGAATCTGTGACCTCCACGTACTCATTAAACCGCAGGATTCGCCTTGCTTGAAGTTCAGCCACTGTAGGCCTCAGGCTGAGCTGTAAGCAGGAGGCAGAAAATAGTACATTAATAAGACATAATAAAATAAAAGCTGAGGGTATGATGTAATCTCCAGAGAACTTTAATGGTGTTTCTAAATAGGGTCACTTTCAGGTGTCTAAAAAAAGGTACCACCCTGGGAGCACTGCATGGGAATGGGGGAGCTGCATAACCTAATTTTTTCAATTATAAAAATAGTCTCTGTCAGACAGGTCACAGAGAATCTTGACAGTTATCCCTGGAATATTAATTGTGACTTTGCAACTGTCACTCTGTTTACCCCACTAGATGATAGGTCTGTCTGCATTAACGATTACACGCTCTGCTACGTTCAGCTATAATACAGAAAATAAGCCTGATATGGAGGGACCTGCCTAACTAAAAAAAAAAAAAATAACATCTGGTGGACAGGCATTCTATCTTAGTCATTACAATGCCCAGCCACAGGGTTCCAGTCACCTCAAACAACATTCATTTTAATCAGCTAAAGACAATCACATTAAGGAAAAAAAATACTGCAACTATTTTTGCAGAGAAGGACAGACAAAGGAGACGTAAAAAAAAAAATTCCCATCCTCTCCCACAATGACACCCCAGAGCTAGAATAGCACATCACTGCTTTGTTTTGTTTATTTATTTATTTGTTATTTTTATTTTGCTGGGGCAATGAGCACAATCCCATCTGGAGCAGGCAAAACTGCTGATGTGGCCAGGAGAAGGGTGAAGGAATGGGCACACACTGCTTTGCTGCCCTCTCTGCAGCCCTAGGGAAGAGTGGATCTATAGGCATGGCTGCCCTTGAACATATATGGCAGCAGTGGTCATGCTCACAGAGGAAACTCCCAGATCATTTCTTCCCCCTGCTTACATGGACAAATATTAAGCATGGGCAGACTGTATGCTTTTTTGAGGTAAGGGAAACTGGTAGGAATGGGGTTCCTCCCTAGAAGGATTTGGCTGGTACTGCCTTTTAAACAGATTTCTAATATGGGGACATGATTAATGGATATTTGCATTAATGTATGTACACTGAATTTTTGAATCTTACAAAAAAATAATCCTATGCGCACAATACACAATACAAAACAAAACAAACAAACAAAAACACATCACCTTTCTACTGAGTCTACGTTTTATTTCTCTTTTGGCTTCTTGTTCCTCTTCTTCATTCTTCTCTGGTTTTGGAAGAGATAAAAAGCAGTGAATATTTACATATTATAACTGCACATACTTAATTCTCTTGGTTTAAAGCTTCAGAACTTCAAATCTTGGCTGATGTTTGCTCATATTTTGGGGTGATCCTGCTTTGGGTGAACCTTGGGTATTCCCTGCTTTTTGATTATGTGTGCTCTCATTTCTTTTCCCTATCCTCATTTTCCCCCAGTCCTGTAGATACCTTGAGTCACCATGTTGGGTCAGGAACATAGCAAAGAGAAGGCTTCCGTGTAACAGCAAGAAAGAGGCACTCTGAAAGAGCCGTCTAATGTTTCAATTACTCATCCTAGTATTAAAATCACTATTGCTTTTACTTCCAACATGACATCTCTTGACTAAGAGTCTAATTATCCATAAGGGTCAAAGAAAAAACTTTGAATATCTGAATCAGCCAAGTGTCCTCTACAGCTACAGAATGGAATGAATTTAATGACAATTCTTTTTACTGCCAGCTGTTAGTGCAAATTGCTTTTGTTACTTTAACATTTTTTTCTGACTCTATAATGAATGTATATGATTCATTACTCAGATATTCTTGGTTAAGGACCACTAGCTAAACCAAATGCAATATATAACTTCTATGCCCTGAATGGGTACAACAGAAAATTGCACGTGCATTTTCTGAATGTACTTGGGAACAAAACGGAAATGTGCTATTAATAAATTTCTGAGCTAACCAAACTTGATTTCTTGAGTGCTACTGACAAGAACACTTACAAGGGCACATTTGTATGGACTCAGCTTTTTTTTAATTCGATGTGTGTTCTGCAGAATATTATCTACTTTATTGATCCACCTCATAGTTACATGCAAGCTTAACTTTGATGTGGCTGAAATATACCACCTAGAAATATTTTTAGAATTCAGATCCTGTTTTATTCAAGGTTGGTGGTTATGGATTCCAAGTTGCAGTTCAAGGCTAACTATAATGTTCATTTGTCTATTGTGGATGCAGCCAACCTGCATAGGCGCAAAGGCACTTTTTAATTCCAGTGTCATTCAACACTCTGTCGGCTATGGCCAGCCTGTGGAGCTACTATAGGCAACCTAGCTGCAAAAAGGCTTCCATGTCATGGCTGGTACGCTGGAGGTAACACTGTGACAGGTCACCTAACAGCACTTGCACATTTCATTGCTGACTCAAAGGCTCTCACGTAAGAAGAAAACAGGGGAAAAGGAAAGATGGACAAGTAGAAAAAAAAATATAGAAAAAAAAGAAGAAAGTGACAATAAGAAGAACCAGTCCAAGAACTGTTCTGGGAGAAGATCCCAACACAAACCCCAGATTTCAATTGGCAAAATGCAATTGCAAGGGCTTGCAGCCAGAATTAGGTTGGATCTATTGTTGATGGTGATTTTATTGAGATACTGAAATGTGAACATAATTCATGGTTTATTAATATTTTTTATCTTAAACCATGAAGAAATAGATCTGAAAGGATCTATAACTGACTAAACTGAAAAATTGAAAGGTAAAGATCAACTTAAATTATTTCATTATTAACATTATTAACATATCTATCAGTAACCAAGTTGTATATATTTAAAGACTTTAAATGAGAACTCTTTTTATGACATCTTCACCTAACAAAATCAAAAGCTCTCTAGCTTTTTTTGGACAGGTAAGTCATCTGTAGGCTTTTGTTTAAACAAATCAATCCACAGTAGTTAAACACAAATTATTAATTTGGGGTTCCATTTACCTGGGATTTGTTTGACATACAAATTTTTGCCCCTTCTGGAAGTGAATCACTTCAGTATTACCTCATAGAAATTCTCCAGTAGCAGAACAGATGCAACTGGATAATGCACATCAGTGGATATACACACACAGTTACCTATTTGAACTGGTTTACTTCTAGAAAGAAAACTCAAGAGCTGAAATAAAGGGATTGAAATCTGGTGGCTGCTGTTAATGTTTTGAATCTGCTGTTTGGCCAAAGGCCCCTGGTTCCTGGCACTGACCACTCTCCCTCGTACCTAAATTGCATCTCTCCAGACTGCTGAGTGGAGAGGTGCTCTACAGAAACACTGCCCTGACACAAATTCTTACAAAGAATAACACTATAATGAATTTTTTGGGTCTTTTGAAGTTCTGAAAGTTGCCACAGTGATTTAAGAAGATGCAGTGAGCTAAATATAATAGGCCTTGTGCTCCTTCTCCTTCAGGTGTCGTGGAAAATCCCACCCAGAGGCTAAGTTCCAGCTGCAGGTGACTGACTCAACCAAACAGAAAGACATTAACACACTGAAACACCTTTCTGACTGCTTTCCACCTTAAAAGCAGATCTGATCTGTAGGATGTGGAGAAGGAAAACAAAAACAGCGTATTCCCAGCTCCAAGTCCCCTCCTCAGACCACTGTGGAGCCGCACTGGCAAAGGACCAGCTGAGCAATCACCCTTTGCTTGCAGCACTCTCCGGTCAGGTCCCAGCAAGCTGTGGCTTTCCTCCTTCCCTGCCTGCAGCTCCTGGGGGGCACACCAGCACACAGGTCGAACGGGCATTTGACTTCACACTGAAACCATTTTATTTAGTAATGCTCTCTGGTTAAAAAGCCCAATGGTCAAAGTAGAACAGCTTCCCTGGCATCTGTATGTTATTGCTCCTGCAACGTCTGCCCCATTAAATCCTGTCACCTTCTGTTTCTGTGGGACATCTGCTTCACAGCAGAAGGGGAGAAGAGAAGAGAGGATTTGCTCTGCCCGAGGACTGTTCTGCTCTTGACCAGAAAGCACTCCAGGAGCATGAAACTGAACTTTCCATTGTGTCCCTGTGGGGATTAGCTATGTTTAGACTTCTCTGTGGGCTTGCTGAGGAAAGAAAAAGAAAAGACAAACAAAGCGCCTCCCTCTTGGAATGCTGTGGAACACAAAAAGCGGCTTCTCTTTCCCGGTTTTACAAGAAAAGATAATCATTAATATTCCCTAACTAGCACCAAGGGCTAAACACTGCTTTCTACAAAGCCAGTACTGGCAAGCATGCAGGTGCACTGGACAAAAAGTTCACTGTCCTTTACAGATACAGCAAAAAATACAATTATCTTAATCTAAAATTCCTGGAAGAATAAAAAGTTTATTTGCCGTAATACAATGCTGTAAATACTACCAGCTCAGAGCCAGTACACAAGAAACTTGTCTGTACTAAAACCACAAGGCTTTATCTATTCCTTCAAGTGGACTCTTGAGCTATCATAACTTTGTTTTAGTGTGGGAAGACTAAAAAGTTTGGACAGTTTTTTCTAAATTGTTTTTACACAAAGCAGCCTGCAATGTCTTGCAATTTTATTCAGTCACAGGATTTTCAGCAACTGGTTTATCTGATAATATTATCAAAACAAATCTTCTTGCAACACAGATTTCCTCATTTTAAACGGAGATACAGAAAACATTCTGACTTTTTCTGAACCTCTTGAAAGATTTGGGCTGAACTTAATCCTGAAATAAACATCTGGACCTTTACCACTTATTGTAACCTCAGAGTCTGATAAATATTACCCAAAACAATACTTTCCCTTGGTTGCAGTTTACATACAAGCAATAATTTTCCCCACGCAATACTTAAAAAGGAGGAAGGAAGCTTTATGAAAGGAATCCCAACTTATTCACAAAAGTTGCCTACAAAAACAAAGGCATTTAAGAGATGTAAACATTTCTGAATGATCCACAGGAAGGGAATGCCATAATTTTGATAAATGATATGCAGGTTTTAGAGCTGAGAGAGAACTTGCACTCTCAAAGGGCTCTGAGTCAGACTGTCATCACAGACACTGTCTTTTCTTGTGTTTGCTTTGCTTTTTGAAGATTAACTTGAAATATTTTATATCTCTGTGATAAGCAAAAAGCAGTTGTGTATTCTACATCTGCTTGGCAGTGGCTCAGCTTTTATGTATTTATTTATTTTTCCATTTATGTATCTGCGTTTCAGCACTTGTTTTTGCTCTCCCTTACACCTTTAAGCCAGACACAGGGAAGTAGCAGGGAAGGATGGCTGGCTACGGAGAAAAAGAACAGCGAAGAAGTATTGAGTGCAAAGTATGGTATGCTGCCAAAAACATCAAGTAAACAAGCTGAAACAGGAGTAGAAATCTATTAACTGCTTTCCAGTCTTGAGCTACTTATTGCAAAATCAGTGACCAGAATAAACAACGGCAAAAGCGATGCTAAATATGCTATAAATATGCTGGTAGATCAGTTACCTAGAGATTAGCTAGACAGAGAGCACAAGAGGCCCAGCTGGTGTTCCCACCTCAGTGTCCATATTCTGGATCACCAATATGTTTTGGAATTATGTTTCCCACATAGTTCAGCATGAGCTGCTATATATATATATATATATACATATATATAAAGAATAGATGAGTTCTGAGATTTGCTGCTATGTGTGAAAGGCTTCCACGTGCATTTTCTTCCTTGTAAATGTTTATATCATTTATTTCTTCGACTTAAGCATTAGCTACTAGCCACTCCTGCAGAAAGAACACAGTGCTAACTGGAGCTGGGTATGGCAATTGTTACAGTGAGTGTTTAGGTAACATCTATATTATAAAAAGATTCATAATGACAAAAAATATCTGTTCTAAAGAGTTTACCAGCCTAAAAACAAAACCAGTATAACTAAATTGGAAAAGTATAGAAGGTAAACATCCAGTTTTCCAAAGATCATTCCTCTGCCTCTCACCATTTGAATCATAGACTTGTATTTTTCTACGGGGATATTGAAGAATGATTTAATCATCAGAAAGATATTCAGTAGGAATGTACTATCCAAGTTTCAGCACAGAAGACAGATAAATACATTTATTTCAGAAACGGATATAAGGACCAACATGCTGAAGCAGTTGGCATATGCCTGTTCCCTTTCCTCTGAATACTTCACCTTTCTTCTTAATCTGCTTTCCAAACTCTGTCCTTATATCCCACCTCCAGCTCCTACTGATATTCCCTCTTCCTCCTCAGAAAAAATAGGTGGAAGTTTAACCAGCCTTGAACTACTTCTAAGGGGTATCTAATTCATTTCTGGGCTTTGGGACTGGCTTCACGAAGTAGGATTGTGACAAGAAAAATTCAGCATCTTGAATATATGTAATTTTCACAGCTACCATTACAGGTTAGCATTTAAGTCTAGTGTTGACATGTTATTTTCAAGAACATAGTTTCTCTCCAGTTATGGATCTAACACTAGAGTAACAATGACCAGGCCTCCATGTGAATCCAACATACGCTGTGCTCACTTTCTAAGTAAGTATTAACTTAAACCTGAACAAAATACTTACGCTTGAGGATATTTCTTTGCTCTAGCTCTTCAGTTGTAGGCCTCTGGCTAAGTCTCCTGTAAGAACAAAATAAGTGACTGATTTTAAACCAGATCCAAATAAAACCTGATGATTTGTAATGCAGCTTAAAAGGTGTCTTACATAGCCATTCTTATAAAGCTATTCATTTCCAGTTGAGGTATTCAACCACAGACAATTTCCACATGTAGTTATAATACCTGGGCATGTAACCTCAGTACTGAGTGGGCATTTCTTATAACATTTATATTCTCACCACTTGAACACATAAGTGATACTTGCACTGGTTGCAGAAACCATACCAGCAAATTTATATTCCTCATTTACAGGTATTATTTCATGAAAGAGTTCATAAACCTTTTTTGTCCCCAGGCATCATAATTATGGTAAGCTGTGCAATCCTAAGATTATTCTCACGTATTTTGAATGCAAATCCTGTTTTGTTTTTAAACAGCTTACGTTTTTAACAAAACAAAACATAAGCTGAGCATTCCCCATCAATTTGCAAGGACATTAAAATTGTGGAGTTCCTATCAAAACTTGATTTTATTTAGTTACTTATATATAAAAATGATCATTTAAGAAATACCTGAGATACTCATTTTCTCATCTATATAGCAGAGAACATGATGGATATTATTGTCTTTGTGTTTAATAAACAAGTTCACTTGTTTGCTTGAAAAAAGGAGCAAGAAAAAATTCAGCCGTAAAATTGATGTTGCAGATGTCTTAACAGCTGGAAGTCCCCTCTGCCCAGCAAATTCCCCGTGGCTCACTACGGACCATTTGTGGCCTCATGAATTCCACCTGATTCAGACAACCCTTAGCATTTCTGTGACACCTGGAGACAAAGAAGAAGGTGTGGAGGGTGCTTGTGGCCATCAAATGGGACTGGAGAGCTGCGTTTTGATTCACACAGGGACTTTCTGGTAAGGAATGGAGAAAAAACTGTGTGATGGAAAGACTGGTTTCCAGTTACACTGGGGGGGGGGGGGGGGGGCGGGACTCATTTCTGGTAAAGAACTGCTTCAGCATTAGACCTTAACAGCTCCAGGTCTCATATGTACAGAGTTTCTATTGTGTTCATGTGATTTTCAGATCCTGAGGAGGTTTGAAACCAGTGACCAAGCCCATGCTGCAGGAAGTTCCTGACCCAGCACTCACTGGGCTGTGGGAACACGACTTCCACTGCCTTCAGACACGTTTCCACCAGATCTCTGCTCTTAGGTGCTGACCACAACATCGGGAATTTTAAAAGAAGATGCCATAAACTCGGTTGCGATTTCATAGCTGAGCATAGGTATTGCACCTGGCATTGTACCAGGCACCATAAGCTTTGCACATCTATTTTATGTCTGTATGGTGAAGGTACCAGCCTGGCAGAACTGGCAATGCCAGGCAGGAGACTTCAGGGCAGGTAAATCAAAGCTTGTCCACTGTAAGCCCCAGGGGGAATACAGATAAGTGGGATGTGATTACCAGAGCTGGAATTTGGTTAGGAAAGCGCTGATAACAACCAGCCTTCTTTATTAGCAGGAGAAAAAATAACCTTTGGGCTCTACAAAAAAAAAAGATGTATGCCTCTCACAGTTAGGGAATGAAATAAATTGCTTAGCTAGCCATGCAATTCACAGAGCACCTCAGCACATGTGCTAAGTGCTGGTGCCAGGCTGCTGGGCTTCTGTACTGGAGTAGCACTGGCTGCACTGCCCAGTATCTGGAAATCTAACAAACACAGGACATCCTCCAAGTCTGCCTGGATGACATTGCTGAGCACAAGAGAAACAACGACAGGCCTGGGAAAATCCAGACGTATTGTAGTCTGCTCTCAGAGAACTGTAAAAACCAAAATGAACACTTTGGATTATTTATTTATTTATTTATTTTTAATTAGTAAAAATAAAAGTGAAAACTATTTTTTAATGCAATGTTCTTAAGTTCAGGAGCAGAAAGTAACGTATGTCCCACAGCAGTTAGGAGCACGAGAAAGACATGCTCAGAGGTGAGCATACTACTGATCCTGATCTGCAAAGTTGGTCTCTGTTCATTTCTTTTGTTGGAACCCGTACACGAATAATTAATCATTTAGAGAACAGGAGAAGGGTGGGAAGGAACATAAGGGAAGAACATGCACAGGCATACTTTTTGTGTCTGAAACTACAACTCTGACTGAGAGGGGACACGTAAGTTCAAGTCCCTGCTAACCAGCATGAAGAAAAGCTTGAACCATGGCACTGATTGTTCTGGAGTCACTTTTATTCCTATATATAAAAACAAACAAACAAACAAAACAAAACAAAACAAAACAAGCTTAGGGATATGGTTTAGTGGGGACTGTTAGTGTTAGGTTAGAGGTTGGACTCGATGATCTTGAGGTCTCTTCCAACCTAGAAATTCTGTGATTCTGTGAAAAACAAACAAACAAACAACAACAACAAAAAACACCTCAGCCTCTGAAGCTCTGAGGTTTGTCTCCAGCAGAACAAAAATCCAACACTGACATTTTTAAGTCTTGTGAGAAATTAAAATACAGTTTTCCAGACAGTTTTACCATGAAGATCCTGCACTGCATATTGGGCTGAATTTAAAACATGAACCCAATGTTATTCACCGTCTTCCTCCACCTCCACCCAGTAAAAACACATTTACACTGCAACTAATACCTCACTAGCTTTGTTCCAATCTGATGTCTGATTTCCTGCCTCTCCTCTTCAGATGTGCACTGCAAGATGTTTTTGTCTTCTAATTCTTTCTTAGATGGTCTGTTGCCAAGTTTGATAGCAAGAGTATCCCTACGACGAATTTTACTTGCCAAAGAGCCTGAGGAAAGGAAGAGGAGGGTAAATTTAGTTCATTCATGCTTAGGTTACAAACACAAACCCTGAGTAAGGACTTTAATACCTCCCCAAAGCAGCCTTGTTCCGACATGCAGGAGAAGAATTTTAATTAACATCAAAAGGGAAATAGTTTCAACTCAGCTCACAACAGTAAAAAGTTGGAAGACTTGCATGAAAAAGCTAACAACCAAAATGACAGAGGAGTTTTACAAGGACAAATCTACATTTATGTGTCTTTGAAGTCTGATACATTACAGATTGATTTATTTACCTACTTCGTACTGTTAGCAAAATGCTGCTCTTAAACCTTAAATGAAAATGAGAACAAAGTCTTGTTCTGTCATCTTTCTCCTCATTCTTTTCTTTTTAGTCCCAATGTAATGCTACTTTTTTCTTGTATATTGCTTTCTATCTTTAACTAATTTGTAAAAAATATAAAATGAAAATAGTTGAATAAAATGAAATATGCTCTGAGAACTTGTATTCTAGGCAGGATGCCCCAGGGACTGAAGCAGTCTCTTTACCCATAAAGCAGATACGGTAGGGACAACAAACACACCATTTTGCCTGTTAGCATCAGCCAGCTGTGGAACAACTTCCCTTGTCTTGTTATTCTGACCGAGCAGGCTACCTATGTCCTATGACCGTAGGATTTTATGATGTATGGCAGTTTGTTAAGGTCACAGGCTCCCATTTCACTTCTTATTAAGACACTGCTGCTGTCTGAATCAATGAATTTTTAGTTGCTACCACTTTGGATTGTACTCATACCAAAGGGAGAACTGCAGAAGACTTCAGTGTCTCAAACTATCTGTCACTTCACCTTCTGCTGCACCTGTGTTCATGCTGTTACATGCCTTGCCCTTGGGTCTCCTGCAGGACCTTCCAGAAGCTGCTGAGGACAGTGTCCAGTTAGAGCCAGTCCTCCTGGAGGTGGGTGTGCTCCTCTGTAACCAGCAGCCTGGAATGGTGCATGATGCTGAGCCATTTGGAGGCTCAGCTGTTTCAAGCAGCAGCTGAGAGCTGCCATGAAGCAACCTCTCCAATCACCTGACTCCCACAAGAGCTCTAGTGCAAGTCAGTTCAAAGCCACACTGGTGCTTTAAGGGTAAAAAATCATTAAATGGGCAAGCCCCAGTCAATAAAACTTAGGGCTGATGCCCTAACATGGAGGCCTTGTCCGACACTCTTCTCCTGAACCTGCTCCCACCTCCACTCCCATCCATGCAATGCTTGATCTGGTGCCACCATTGCATGGGTCCCAGCAGTTTTTGATCACAATTGTCTGGGAAGGGAGAAGAAGGACACTAATTTCTCATTTACCACTAGGTAGAACACTACCTAAAACCATTCCATGCAGCAATATCCTCCTCCCTTTACTTTGTACTAACCTGTTAGTCATGGTCATACCATGGTCAGGCCATGGTCAGGCATGGTCACATAATGCAATGTGCAAAGGGTGGACTGCAAATGGTCAGAGAGATGCCTTGCAGTAGCACCACAGACTGATAGGCTTGCTCACAGCTCTGTCCCAAAGTCTTTGCTCTCCTGCAGGCCACAGCTTAATGGGGTCATCTACAACAACTCATTGGGCGTAGGAGTCATGGACTACACGCAACCAGTGAGCTCCAGTTAGCAATCTGGCAACCACAGCAGCTTAGCAGGCTCTCTGAGCCAGCCCAGGACAAGTGTATATTAGATATACCCTAAGATGGCCAATCCTCCCCAGTACCCTCTTCTTGTTAGGGGCTTACTTTCAGCACTAGCATTATCATCATCGTCATCGTCGTCATCATCTGTGTACAGGATCGGCCCGTCAGAGTCCGAGTCGCTGCTGTGGCTCTCTCTGCTGCTTTCACTCTCAGGAGGGGCAGCAGCATCAGAAGCCTCCTCCAGTGGTTCAGAGTGGGTCTGGTCAGGTACCTCCGCTTCTTGGTCATCCTTGGTAGCCAGGCTATGAATTCATAAGCAGACACGGTGCCACATTAACGCAAGCAGTAGAGAACACGAATGGGAGACAGACTGCACAAGCAAGCATGAAAATAAAAGTTCTGCTGCTCAAACTAGCTTCTCTTTCTAAAAATTTATGTATGTAAAATATAAGCAATGAATATACATGTGCAGGGGTATACATATTTATTTATGGGTAAGCATGTTAAGAAGAAAGATGCAAACCGTCTAAAAAGATGAGCTGCAAAGCCTTTGTAAAGAAACATTGCTCATGTTTATTTCTTGTGGGATGGGACCAATAGTACATAAAAGCTAATGAGAGGAGAAAAACAGCTCATGAAGTTGGGGGTGAGAGGAGTCAGTCAGAGAGCAGGCAGGATTGCAAAGCTTCCTCTTCTGGAAGCCTGACTCTATTTACTGCAAATATAGTTTTATTGCTGTTGGGTGCAAAACATTCATTTCTATCACTGATGAATATCGAAATTGGCAACAGAGTGCCCTCTGCCTTGGGAAAATCCTTTGTGTAAACGAAGGGTAGAGCAAAGGGAGAAGCAGTACAGGAATTTAACATTGGCACAGATGTACCAGCAAGACTCCCTCTATTTCAAGGAAATTCCATTGGTCACTGCCATCTAGACTAAAACCTCTTGGATTGTTATGAAAGACACTGGTTCTTGTGGCAGGGAAAAGACAGATTAATAAACCAGTTACTTTTTTGCTGCCAACTATCTTGCCCAAAAAAAATACAATTATGACTTTGCTCTTTACTAGATTTTGTAATATCTAAGACTTAGAAAAGCTATTAGGCAGTAGCAGAACCAAACATTTACTAACCAATGCCTAAAACTGTCATTAAGTCTGCAAGTGAATTCAGCTACTGAATTGAGAGCTTTATCAATGAGATTTTAAATTATATTCATATACATTTTTTTATTATTATTTTTTAAAAGAACACACTTGTAATGCAGCATTTTTTTTTTACTTGCCTTTATGAGAGAGAATTAAAAGTGTTATCTGTGGGTAGCTGAGCTGTTGACTGCAGTGGTCAGTATTCAGCCAAGCAACAATATAGGTTGCACATGTTGAGAAATGCCATCGTGGGGAATCATTAAATATTATGGGTAATTGGCTCAAAGATGCTGGCAAGGGAAAAATTGTGCTGGGATGCCCCTAAGAAATGACTGGTAACAAATTACCAGTCAGCATGCCTACAGTAGTGTCCTTTATGAAAAGATAACACTAGAAATGTGGGTTTCTGTAGGCTTTGCCACTTACCCATGACAGCAATGACTTACCAATGACCATCTCACCTTTTTGGGTTTTCTCCACTAGCATCTGGACCGCCGTCTTGGGCTGTACTGCTCGGGCTGTCATCTGTGCCTTGCTCAGCCTGAAGAGGTTTAGTATCTGATGCAGGGACGGATGGCCTGGCCACCGAGCCCTCTGGTGCGTCTTGGGCATCTGAGGAGACAGCAGGCTGACCGGCTGCCCCAGGAAAAGGAGGTGGAGGTGGAGGAGGAGCCGTGGTGGGAGGAGGGGGGACAACCAGCTTGCTCCGTTGGTCTACGTCCTCTGTTTCACAAATTACTATGGAAGGCTGCTCAGGCTCAGATTTTTCTGCCTTCGCTTCCAACCTGTTGGCTGTGGCACCTGAGGGGGAAGAAGCTGCCCCATCTGGTGCTGTTCGTTGGGCTGACTGCTTCCCAGCTTTTTTCTTGCCCCTGGGAGTCCCTGATGTGCCCGATTTGCTGGAAGTCTCCTTAGAGGATTTGGAATGAGATGATGTGGACGAAGGAGATGGTGATGAAGAAGACTTGGAGACTGGTGTTTTTTTAGCATGTGAGGAACTAGAACTAGCTAAAATAAGAGAAGAAAAAGCATTTTACAGTCTTGCAACTATACATTTTTTGCACCTTTCTGCATGAATTGCCTTGTATGCTGATACTTCAAAAAATGAAAAAACTACACTTGATACTTCTATAATTCTCCATCTATATGCTTGAGATGAGTAAAGGTTGGAATTCACAACTCAGCTTTAGAGATGGGAAAACTGAAATGAATAGTTGTCAGAGATCAGTGGAGGGGATCAACCTTAGATATAGGTGAGATTTTGATCCTAGCATTCTGCATCAGCCCATTAGAAGTTGCCTGGACATCATCCACTACTTTTTCCCAAAATGTTTCTTGCCCTAATTAAAAATAATAATAATAATAATAAATGCTACTGGACTGAGAAAATTGTCTGACCTTTTCTATTATGTGATTTTTATGGTCTGAGCAGTAGAAGAACAGTATGGTTTTCCTTACACCTTTCAATGAACATCAGGACCATTGAGGGCATCAGTTAATTCCCTTTCACAATGTTCTTGCAAGTGGTGTGCTCCTAGTTAATGGCAAGCAGCAGAGGGGCAGTAAAATGAGATATACTTTTGAGTCCTGAGGGGTATGTCCATAAAACAGAGCTGGAAACCACTGATCTACAGAAGAGGCACTGAAGGCCTTCTGTGTATACTGGAGCTCTTTGTCTTGACAGTGACCAACTCAGGTAGCCTTGAAAATGTGGTGACACAAGATTTTGACACTAGCTGCACAAGCTGGCCAGCAATATTGCTGTCTGCTGTTGTGATACTATATTGAAGCACATATGGTTGCACCTTGGCTACAGTCAGTGCCCAGGTTTGCAAGAGTTCAGCTAGCAAGGTATGCCCACATGCATCCCAGCCCCGTTTCTGATCACTGCGTTGATGCACACATCATCCAGACTGGGAGTTTCGGAATTCTGACTTGCATTTTAAAAGCAATAAAACTGACAACTGCCTTAAAATACAGTCCTCTTCATCAAAATGCATCCAACTCAAACACTTCTGCTGCAGTAAAAATGCATTAACCTTAAGAGCACAAATGAAAGCATGATGAAGCTACACAGCAGCCTTGAAGCTAAGCTTGCTGAGTAAAACAGAAAGCTGTAATAAAAATCTGCTGAAAGGCCTACTTTACTTATAAGCATTTAAATAAAAACAAAACCCCAGCATATTAGGATAGAATCAAAATACAGATACTGGCCATAATAAGCTCACAATACAAAAATAGCTTTCACAGTGTGACTGCTCTTAGTTTCAAAGAAGATGGAAAATAATTCAAAAGACACATTATACCGTTCTCTCCTGCAGCAGAATGTTATGGTTTATAAACATTTATAGAGCCGTGTGGCTTTCAGTACATCTGGAAAAATTTGCAGGAACTCATGGCTTCAGGCATATCACTGCCCCTCTTTGTGCCGTGAGGTACCTGTACGGGGCACGGCGCGGGATCTACTGATACTGTAGCCATCAGCCACACCGACTTCACTTATCAGCAAAGCAAAAGGAAACAAAGAAATGGTACAGGCGGCAATTCCTAATTGCATTGGAAATAAATGGTAGCTCCAACCTGTATATTATTTAGCAGAAACCTCAGTGAGTAAGTAGATGGTACTAACAAAGGGCTCTGGTTCTGATCCAGCAAAGCACTTAAACACAGGCCCCAGCCAACGAAACCAGTTATGTGCTTAAACTTAAGAACTCCAGCACAATACAAATATACAGCTGCACTATAATTATCACTGGGAAAACGTCAAAAGATGTTTCCATTGAATGAAACCTTACATTATTCTCAGAACCCTCCTGGACTTGCAATCAGATACAAAAACTTGAAAGAATTCTCCCAGAGAAATTCACCCCCACACACTTTCACTCAGGTCAGAAGTGCTATTGCTATTGTTGCTTTAAGCTGGGCTGACAACTTTCTGCCAAGCCTCTTTTTCAGTAGAAAATTTGATTTTTGATTAAACACAGAATTTTCATGACCATTATTTGCCTTTTGGCACAAGTACATGCTTATGTTCATGTCCCCTTTCTCCCAGCTATATTGTTTCAGTTTGGAAACCTTCTGAGTAACCTCAGTTTCTCAAATCCTGTTCTCCTTCATGGGACTAGATCACTGGCTGCATCATGTGTTCACTTTCATGGGGATCTGATAAACCTCTTGTATTAAAACTACTCCTGATGAGTTCTCTTTATTAAGCATTGCCCCTATTTAAAATGAAAACAATGTACCTAATGCTGAAAGAAATTACTAGTAGAAAATGTACTATTTTATACAATTTTATATATGTTATAGCCGTATGGTCTCAGGTATTGCATGAAATTTCAGCAAGGCTACTAAAAGACAAATCTGGAATTTGAATGTGTTTTAATTTAAGAACTGAGATACCTGAGAGCTTGTTACCAACCACTTGCCTAAGCACTTCTCTGTCTGATGGGTTGTTCTGCTTCTGAAAGGTCTGCTGTTATTAGGTTCTTTCACCTGGGAGGAACTGAGTTTTCCAGCTGCAAGTGAAATACAAGGAGCAAGTTCTGGGTTTTCAAAATGTTTATTCTTGTGGTCTATTGATGTAGTAGGGACAGTTAATACCAAGTTAATGGATATTTTATGGCAAAGTTATTACTGTAACTTTAGCAGTCTTGCAGTGTTTTCAAACAATCCTCTTCTGTGTGCTTCAAACACAAAACTTGCCAAAATGTACAAGTTATGAAGAAGTATACTTGGAGAGAAAACTGGAGTGACTGAAGGGCTTTGAAAGACTGAAAGAGGATCGAAAATACAAGGTTTGTGTAAGTTGGCCAATGCACGTATATATACAGTCCATTCATCATAATACTGCTTGCACTCAAATCATTTTTGAATGTTTTCATTTTCGTTGTTGTCTAAACTACAACCACTCAAACTCCAGATCAGTACCTTGGAACAGCTACCTATAATCTACCATCTTTGCAGAATTTTGGTTAAAAAGTGCAGTGATCAAAACATCTATTACGTGCCTGGTGACTGATATTTTCCATTCTTGGTGCATATTTAGAATCACAAGAAGCTGTCAGCAAGCTCAGGGAAGTCTGTCTATTTCTAAGGATTTATAATTCTTTATAATTCTTTTTATTATTATTATTATTATTATTTTTCTCAGTTAAAACAACCACTACTCATCAGTCTTTAAAGATGTCTTTATGGTTTTATCCTTTACCTCTTTGACATCTTCTCATCTGGTCACAGTAATTGGAACAGTTGTTACTTCCAGCAGAAAGTTACAGTAAAACCAAAATAGATTTACTTTGGGGCAACTCAGATGTATTTGGTTTCAGAAGTCACCTTTTTCCCTGCTGATTCTTTGGCAGTTCTCTGGGTTGTTTTATTACCAACACTTACATGTCACCTGGGAATTCAGTATAGTCTCTGTTGTGCTTGGTTTTGTGCATACATTTGTTAGACAGCGAAGTGATTCATCTGATGTCTGGGGCGTTTGCAGACAGCAGAACCAGAGCTCAGTGGGAAGCTAGCTAAAAACATCAGAGGCATGCTCTTTAGTAGCACTGCTATTTACAAAAGCAGAAGTTCTCACCAGACAAAGTCAAGCACCCCCATGCACATGCACCCAACTGCAACAGGCACGGCCTGTGCAGTACTCACCAGCTTCCCGATTTGCACTGTGACTTGTTGGCTTTGGAGGTGGGAGAGGAGGCTGCTTAGCAGGAGCCTTTCCCTTTTTTTTAGCATGAGATGCTTCGTTACTCTTATGGCTGGTGGTGGTGGAAGCAGCAATAGCATTTTTTGGTGGTAGCGGAGCTTTTTTAGATTTAGGCTTAGACTTGGGTAGTGGTGGAGCATGGGATGCCGGTATTTCCGGGCAGTGATCAGTAGTGCTCTCTATGGATAAGAAAGTGAATAGAAGCCAACTGACACAAACATACGCCACATACATTTAATAGCAAGCTTGACAATGACTACTTTTTGCTGCTTGAGCTCTTGGGAATCAGCAGAGACTTCTTCATCTTCAGAATGAAGAAAGAACTTCAGAAAAAAAAAATGCCATCTGTCTCCACTCAAGTCCTTCTCATTGAAGACTTGCCTGGCTCTTCTCTTATTCTCACCTATTCTAGATCTCCAAGAATCCTCCTTAACTCTCAACATCCCCAACTAGACTGTTGGCTGCAAATGAAGCACGGGAAATGCCATTTACTCCTCTAACAAATTCCCTTAGATTCTTTCCAGTCCTCTTGAGATCAACAGGCTATAAAACCCAGATTCATGTGAATCTGAATGTGAACAGGGCCATTCCCTCAGCCACAGGTTCAAATATGGATATGCAGCTGAAATTTTCCCCTGTAGTAGCAACCCATTCTCCTAAGCTGCAGTGTACTTGCTCAGAGAAACAGCAACTTTATTTTGGGTATCTTCCCCAGGGTATTTCTACTCTTCAGAAAGCGATGAAGCTAAATTAAAATAGGATGTCATTTGCCATGGGAATGCTCTTCTCTCCTGCGTGCTCTCCGAGTACTGTCACAAGACTGCAGTTTTAAGAATTGTCAGTTACTTAGCCTATGGAAATCCCGACTTTATCTACATCAGGTAGTCCAGTAGGAATGGCTCTGCAGGGTGAAAACAGGTAACATTTAGGACCCTTTAACCCTAAGTGAGATTTTACTTTGGGCTAGCTTCAGCCTAGTTCTGTAGACCGCATGCCCAGATGTGGTGGGAGCACCACCAGTTCCTGAATGCAACTTTGGTTTTAGTTTCATTCAAAGGGAACCTGGATTGTGTGCTCTGAAAACCAAAGAATGGTAAACGGGGATGATCTGGAAATTCACTTTGAAACTGCACTCCTAGCGCTGATGTAGATGAGCCATTTAGAGTTAGCACAAAAATTTGCAATATTATCTCTAGAGTTGTTAGGCCGTAGCTGGTAGTCAGATGGGAATCTTTATTTATTCCATCTCACCAACTCTGTGCCCATTTGGGCTCAAGATAGCCTTTCCAAGCCTTTCAGAAAAAGGATTTTATAAAACCAAGAGCATACCGTCAAAATCATATAGGCTTTACTTGCATGTTAGTATAAATTACAAAGGTCAGGGAACAAAGATATCAAAAGTACTTCCAACAATCCAATTTTTTTTTAATCACCCAAGAGGAAATCAATTCACTTATTGAAGTATGTTCCTACAAAAGCCTTACTCTTACACACATTAAGTGGCCATTCCTGGATCTTCTGCCCATTCCCCACCCTCTTCCTTCCTCTGTGAAAGATTCCCAAGAGATAAGCAGCATCTTTTCATTAGTAAATGAAAAACAAAATTTGTGTTGGACAATGACGACATTTTTTATCTGAGAAACAAAGCCTTTTCAAACTCTAGTTTAAGGCTTGTTAATACAAACCTAATGCATCACCTGCAGATATTAAGAGCAACATGCACACGTATCCCTTTAACAACCAAAGGAATTAAGACTAACAGTCCAGTGTCTTCCTCCTTTATTTCCGTCCCATATAATCACATGATAGACTAATATGTTTTTGCTGATGTTGTAAAAGAACCATTGTTTTAAAGCTAGCAAGCAGATTCTTCCGAGCACAGATCCTTTTATGACCTCTTTGTATTCCTACCTCTTTCTTCTGGACCAGAGAAAGACTTTGGAAGAAGAAAAAAACATGTTTGTTACAATTTTCTTTCCTCTTTTATAGCAAACAGCATCTCCTTGTGAAACCCTACTTAACTTCATTCAAAGTTGAAAAACTGATTTAATTCTGAAAAAGCAGGACATTTTAAAATTTTAGTTCCGTTATAGTAACATAGTAAGAGAAGATAAAATTTTGAAGGGCATGATGATCAGAAGTAATTTCAAGTGTAAACCATTCCTTGATATACCTTTTCCTTATGAGTCCAGCATGTTAAAACTTTATTTACTAACAAGAAACAACTGCAAATTTGTGTATTTATACATTGCCACTGTGTTCGGCTTCCAGTCATATTAATACAAAAAATCTTTAAAAGAGAAAAATAACCTATTAAAAATAATTACTCCATTCACCATATTCTAAGGAAATGCAGTGCAATTATTTAGAATCTTAGTCGATTAACATTCAACTATGTAAGTGATTAAATGTGTCACAGAATTTATCTTATGTATTAGCAAAAAAAAGTACAAAATACAAGGCTAAATCTTTACTTAGTTGCAAGTAAGAATATCTTAATGACACCCAACCAATAATTTTCAGTTCTGTAGAAAAATAACTAAAACCTATAAATGAAAAACAAAATTAGAACAGTTCATTCAAAACAAAGTCCCTGCTTTCAGACTTCAGTTGTGATTAAAACTGGCCATTTATATATTGATTTTAACTTAAATACCTCACCATTGCTGGGATATCATCTCTTTATCTAGGACAGTTCTTTCCATACTGTTATGTACATCGTACCAAAGTCTGGCAGACTCTTTTTGCACAGCAGAATCCTATTTGCTCAGATAGTTACAGCTCCCTTTGAATCTTGACTGCACCTTGATTACGTATATGCCCTTTTCTTGGCCTTGACCAGTGAGTCGTCTCGTATCCATGAGGAAAGCCATGGCGAAGACAATTGCTCTTCCCATTGCTTTTACCATGTCATATTATCATATTATCTTTGTCTTTACTAACTTTGTTAGCTTCACTTTTTATCTCATCAGATACAAGCCCAATGGCCCTCAAAGTCAGTCCAATCCTGCCCAAACTGTTGTTTCTCACTTACTTCTGAGACACTGATTCCCAGTTCCCATCTGACCAGCCCATTACACTAGCTTTTGCTGCCAACAAGCCGTGTGTTGAAGCAGACAATATTTCATTGATTTTCCTTTGCTGCGCTCAGGTTTGGAAGGCTCTCCTTGTCAACATTCACAAATATACCTATCAACTATCGTCCCCTACATTACACTCTTTTATGATGCCAAAGCCGACAATTTTTAAGCTGCTGGCATTGTGCTTGTTCTCCTGGTGTAGTCTCCTCTTGTGTTTCGGTCTCTCACTGAAAAAAAGAGAGGACACCACTCTCTTCTACTGCAGGTCCACTGGGACATTTCTGTGTTTTTCTGTATTTATGTAAGAAACCATAAAATAAATACCTGGTCTATGTGTGAGTAGTACAAGTAATACAAACAGCTAATAATGAAACACTGGCACACTCTTGAACAGCAGCAGGAACGGTCTGATGTCTGTAAATGGATAAAGATAAAATTACACTGTAATTGTACATCCCTAGCACGACTCAGCTTGACTATGGGCCCTTGGTCTTCAAGCCTGTTCTTTCTCATCTCAGTTGTGACTGCCAAATCAAGTGGCTAGCTGAATCAGCTCAGTTCATCTATTTGTTCAAGCCCATCCCCAAGGTATCTCAGTACCAGCTGCGATGTATTTTTATTGCTGTTTCTTTTCCTAATTTACAGATCTGTTCATCAAAAACTGGATTTTTAACAAAAGGTCTCCAAATGACCATCTGATAGGAGTATCTTTTATTCACTTCTGCCTTCATCAAGACATCTGCTGTAAAAGCAATCTCCCCATAAATTATTTTTAGTAGGAAAGCAAAGCAAATGTTAATCTCTCATTAAGCATTTGGATCAATAATATGTTTATGCTTGGAACAAATTTTTCAAAGGGCAGATTTTCAAGAAAGCTTACTTTGAGATCAGATTTTCTTGTTCCCAGAAATTGTGATTGAGACCAGGCTTTTAAGAATGCTGTTTTCTCATATAAACACCTACATGATGGCCAGGGTTACAAAATACTCAGTGTACAGCAGCTCTTGTAGAAACCCTTCAAGTCTCAAAGATTTTCAGAGATTCCAACATGCCCTATTCACTGGAAAATCAAATTACTTGTATCGGAAGCTCAGTGTGGGACCATTTGTAAACTGTGGGCCAAATGGTGGTTCTGAAGAACTGTGTCAATCCTTGACATAGTCTCAGAAACCATATACAACCAGGTTGTATAATACATGTATGTTTTCTTTACTTTTGTGAGTTTCTAAGGAATTGAAGGTCCATGCTTTTTTACCCCAGGATTTTGTCATACAGTACTGATGCTTTTGTTTTTACACATGGAGCAGTGATACGAAGATAGCTCACGGAGAACCAATACTGCTGCAATACAAGCAAGTAATCTATATCAACTGCAAAGCACCCTTCTCCTGGAAGATGAGCTTCCTCAGTGGAGTAACACTACATAAAATTGAAGTTGGAAATAACATATGATTTGTTGCCTTTTGCAGAATAAATTCCTGTAAAGAGAAACTCAGTAAGTTTTGAGAATCGAGAGTTTCCAGTCTACGCAGAGACCTGTGTTGTGATTAATCAAAACCCAGGAAGCTGTCATTCAGAAACGTGGGACGACAGACAACACAAGGTGTCTTTTGTCTCATTTTTGGACTCACTGACTGTGCTGACGCAGGTGGTCAACTCATTCAGGCGCTTTCATAAACTTCAGATTTAACCAGCTCCATTTTTTATTGCTGCTATTGCTACTAAAATTCTGCTTGAGAAAACACCCATTTTAATTGTTAGAAAGCCTCTCTTAATTTCCAGTCTAAATGTATTTCAAGCCACTGCTTATTCCTTTCTACTTGTGCCAGCATTGTCCTTCAGCCATGCTCTCTCCTGGCTGTATACCAACTTGTCACAGTCATTGAATGCGCTCAGACTAAGGCTCTGTTTCGCTAGGTTGAACAAGAACAGCTGTCTCATGACGCTCTTAGCAGCCCTATCTACGTTAATTCCAGTTTTGAATTCATCCTTCCTGAAGACAGATGAGCAGATCTGTACATCTGCAGACTTCTAGATCTTGCTTACTGTACAATGTCAACAGCACCCTGTGCATGAGGCCTTGTAACAGAGACAGCAGAGAAATCAGAAGGGGAAGGGAGAAAGGGCCAGGTGTAACATCTGACCTAAAGTAACCATGTTCAAATATTTCTCATTGGTTCCAAGATAAAAAGGAAACACAAAAAAACAACCCAAACCCACTGACTATCATTTTACACTGCTAACTGTCCAACTGTGGTGTAAAAAGTAAGCTATTAAATCAAGACAGAATATCTAAAACATCTTCACTTTTAACTGCATGGTTTAATATTTTCTTAGTCTACAGGAGACTTGGAAAGTGAACAGGCATGTTGGTTTCTACATTCCCTTATACTTTTTGTATAGATATTTTCTAACAATTCAGTGGCTAGTCTTCTGAAATCCTGTCTACAATCCCATTCCTGGAGCCAAATTAGGATATATTTTCTACAAATTAAAAAAAATAACAACAAAAATGGAAGCTTTAGAGATTAGGAGCTTTCCCCTGCCACTCAACGTACGTGGATGAAAGCCTGCACCTCTCACGTCAGCCTACTGGCATGAGATAGCCTGGCTGACGTAGCGAACGGTCTCTGCCCAAACAGAGCTTTATCTAGAGTAGCTTTCCTTTTAAGAAGACTTGGATTCAGCCTCATTTACATATTCAGGTGATGAATAGAAGATATACTATTCTTAGAAGAACTGTTTTTAGCCAGCAAACAACTCAGATGGACTGAGACCTACAAGAAGATTCTTTGGAGCCCAGAAAAAAAAAAAAAAAAAAAAGCTTTTATGTATTGTGCTCATAGATGACTCGATATACAGAGCTCAGGGTTGTAGGAAGCCAACAAGACACAGAAGGGGGAGAACAGTCTGCCTTGTCTCTGACAGTGAGTGGTTTGGAGAACTGGCCTGTTGAGAGGCTCCTGTGTAAGACCCTGGAAGACGAAATAAAGCAAAGACCTCTGAGAAAAGGAACCTAGTAAATTTGAGTTTGAAGAACGTTCCCTTGTACACAAACCAGAGTGCTGGTCAGCAAGTATGTATACTTGTAAGACCAGAGCTTGTGATTCCCTTTTTCATTTATCCATCAGAAAAATAAAAGATTAAATTTAAAGGTTAAGAGTTAAGAGACAGCTGATAAAGTGTAGGGGAAAGAACCTCTGAACCCAACATACTATGACCTGAACGTTTGCTAGCTCTCAAGATGAGTTAGCCAGTGGGGGAAAAGCATTATACACATGGATCCTATGAATTTATTTGGAAACAGGACGACAAATTGTTTCCTTCACTGAAACACATGAGAAAACCTAAGAGGATCTCAGGTCTGCTATAAATGGTATAGGAACATTTCAGAAGCTTATGCTTCATGTCACCCACAACACCCACAGCACCCACAAAGGAGCTCTGGCTTCCTGCAGTGCAGTTATTTATCAGAGTTCTATCACACATACCTGGCTGATGGTATGCAAAATGAAACTTCTTCTGACTTTTTTCCAGGCCATATCTTACAAATGGTTACTGAACCTTTCACTTCTTCAACCCCAAGGTAACAATGAAATGTGAAATTATCTACCAGAATTTTGAATATATATGTAGCTTCCCATGATAATAAAAAATAATAAAAAAAAATTACAAACAGAACTCAGATACAAACTCAGTGTTCTCTGATATGTCTGAATGCCAGAGACATCCTGGGAGGATAAGAAGGAGAAAAGGTGCTCTGACACAGTACCAGGAGGTTTTAAAACGTGCAGCAAGCATGCTGTATCATATGCTATGTCCCTATACCTACAATAGCTACAATTTTGACATCTAATCTACTGATGTTGCTTTTGCTGTTCTCCACCACCGTTGTAGGGCACAGGAGGCAGAAAGCCTCCTTGGATCCCATATGCGATGCCTATACCTCACTGTGAACCTGGAGCACTGGGGTCTGCAGGGTCTATTGCAGACAAGTGCCACAGGTCAGGAGCCCTGGCATGACGGCACGGTCCAATCTGCTGGCCAGACAACCAGCATGTACTTTGGCACGCTGCCTGCACACTTGCTGCTCTGCATCCCTTCCAGGGTGCTCACGGAGAATGGCTACAATTTAACTTTGTGTTTTCTGCAAAAGACAAAAGATGCTAGGCACTTTTAGTCAAAACAGAAAAAAAATAAAAAATCAGAATTCGAGATGGTGCATGTATAATGTGAATAAATGATCTTGAAAAAAAGATCCAGGCTCTGGTTTCTCCTCTGCAAAGTTTTATCACTCAATTACCTGTTTTTGTAAAACTGTCACCAGCTTCTTATTATCCTGCCATAAAGGAGAGATTTCCTTTTAAACATCCCACTCAGATGACTGACATATCATTACTACAAACAGTAATAGTTACACTATGAAATTTCCAAAGGGATTTTTTCCCCAAATATGAAAGGCACCTGCAAGCTGACAAGCGGCAGAGGGGTGCAAGGTTTGTAGAGTTGTCTGGCAGCACAGGGAGCAGCTTTTGGTCTTTCTCTTTACTTCCTTCTGCTTAATTCATTTCTACACAGTGTGGCTGAGCCTATCGTTTGCCCTGTTGACACAGCGTTTCTGTGCCTCACGCTGAAACAGCTTTTTTTCTGTAACTTAACTTAACCCCTAACATATTCCCCATTCTTTTATGCGTTGCTGCCAACTCTCATCACTTGATCTCCATGCGTTTCACCCTTTTTAAACTTCCAGTGCCAGCAGTTATCATCTTTATATTGGAAGTTCATTTTCACGACCCACGTGAGCTAGAGAGCAAGTAAAGACCACCACCATTTTATAGAGGAGTTTTAAAATAACCTCATAGCTTTCGGGGGCTGAGATGCATTTTTAGGAACATTTTGATGTGGCAGGAGTTTGAACTACAGCACAGTGAGCTACTAAACAGCAGGAATTAATCCTGTCTTCAGGTCTTATAAACATGCAAAGTGTATATAACTTCCTTTAAGATTTACGCACAAGAGTTCATGACTCTAAAAAGCCTAACATCAGCCTCTGTAAAGACGAACTAGAACCCTTTTTTGTGGCAGCCTGGCTAGTGTTCATTCCACCTAACTCGGTTCTTCTGACAGAGGACTGTGATGTGAAACAGTAGCATGCTTTATGGTCTGAGCAGAATACACCACCCTAGGTATTCCTGCTGCAGCTCTGGTTTTGATGCTCTGTGAGCATCAGCAAGGCACCACATCAGCAGGTTATTTCTCACTCTGCCAGTGGCTGTAGGTGCAATGCATGCTTATGGCACTTGCTATAAAAAAGCACCGAGGATTAATTTGCTAGGTGAGATTACTCTGTGGTCCTTACTCTTGCATTGAATTCAACAGACTGGCTCACCTTCTTGCTTAATGTAACATGAGGGGACTGGAGTGATAGTTATATATTCTTTGGCACCAAGCCTATTCCTGTACAGCAATCATTTCAAATTTCTTTAAGGCTAGCGCAATATATAGCATGTGCAGAGTGTAATAATGTGTTTGAAAGAGATACTGAACTTTCCCCTTTTCATTACAGTTCTACATTCTGCAGAGTCAGCTAGATGGGATCTCAGAAATGGGATCTCAGAAATGTGTATTTCTCAAAAAAAAAAAAAAAAAAAAGGCAGCACCTTAGGAAAACTTCCAAAACCTGACAGTTCCAGAAGGCTGTATTTAGGGATGCATAAAATAATAAGTGATCTGATCTAACCCCCAAGTTAACCCGAACCATTTTAAAGGAGTTTTCCATGGATTTTGCAACTTTTTTTTCCTGACCCAATACACATCTGGTTCTAGTTGGCATCAAAAGATAGATGTATTTAAATGTCATGAAAAAAGCTAATCATGTATTTCTGGCTTGTTGGGAGACAGGAAGTACTAGAAATCTCATAAGAAAGGCAGTTCTGCTTGGATATCCAGCCACTTTTTACACAGTTAAGTGATTTACATAGTTCAGAGAAGAACTCAAATTGTTGTTAGCTGAACTGGCCCTCTCAACCTCCAGAGGCTCATTCATCACTAGGTAGAGGTTACTAGAAAACACTGGAAAGACTGCTCAGTCTAACAGCCAGCCATGAAGTTCTTGCTCTTTTGTATCCTTGCTCTTTTCTGTAGAAAAATCCAATAAATGGAACAGCATTTAAGAATGCCTTTTTTTTTTTTTTTTCGGTTAGGGAAAATAACTGGTCCGGTATTCAATATGCTAGAGAATGAAGTTTATAAGCAGTCCAAACCTTTGTGATTCCACCTTAGTGTTTACCTTTTCTTTATTCAGTCAAGCTCCTTTACCAAGGTGTAAATCTGAATAAATCTGAATAAAGGTAACAAAATTAATATGGATCTTGGGATTTAGTGCATAATGAATATTAGCAGTATTATGTGTGTTTTATTTATAAAAAATCCTAGGGTCATAAAGTACATTTTCCATAAATGACCTAGGTACATTTTGCAGTAGCAATGTATTCCCTTGAATACTTCTGAGGAACTTGGAATACAAGTGTTTAGGATGTAACGAAAACCACTGGGAATGAGCTGCTGATGTTACTTTCAAAATGACACATGGTTTTTAAGTAGCTTAAACACATTTGAACATTTAAGCCACAAGCCACTTCTGCAATGATATTGCAAGGTGATGCATATGCACTTAGTGTCTTTCACAAAAGGAAAACCTGAACCAGAGCTTGCCCTTAGCTTCAATGAAATAATCACAGGGAATTTAGAAATCAAACATCTCTGCATGTATTTTCATGCTCAGACCATGCTTCTCTTTATTACCTTACTATAGCCACAGTAAAAAGCATGCCTACCAGTGATGAAATACTGATGTTCAACAAGTCTATCTTCTCGGCAGGTTCTGCTGGCATCCTTGTTGCAGAACAGAACTCACAGCATGTTAGTGTTAATGGAAGAACACGTTCATATTTTAAGTACGTGAAAAACAGTTTGATAAATGTGTTCATTTACCTTTTTGATCTTCTTGTTTTCCTTCCAATGCAGAAGCTTTTTCTGACAAAGTACCATTATCTCCACTGGCTTTCACTATGTTTTCTTCCTGAATGGTTTCTTCACCAATGGCTATGGTGTGTCCATTTGAAGTTTCAAAATTTACTGTTACATCACCATCTGAAATGAAAATTAAAAAGCCATTGTCTAAATTAACTGCTTGCTTAGCACCCATTGACAACACACAACGTCTCTCTGCTTTCAAGTTTCCATGGAAGCAAAGCAGAAAGATTTACTGAAATGTAAAACAGGCTGTAACTATGCTCTGAAAAGTAACTAAGGACCCCTGTAGGCTGCCAGGTCTTTGGGTGGATACTTCTGCTGGAGCGGGCCTACTTTCAGGTCTATCTTCATGACTCCATCTTGGGATGTGAACTCACTACACATTAGCATCCCATACTCTTCCTCCCCACATCATGGCTTACACGGTTAAGAAATGTGTGTGTGTAACACAATGTAGCTGCACTGTGCTTCCATAGGTCCCAAATCTGGACAGTTATGGGGTAGAGTTGCAGGACTACTATGGTGCATCCAAGTAGGTGAATCAGGCAGGAATTCTCAGAATATGTGTGCCCAGTTAATGAATGTGACTTTATTATTAATGATAATAAGTAAATATCCAATCTTAAGAACCAAGATAAGGTCCTCCTGTATCATATCACATACTGTTATTGAATTTTGCAAGCCCAATTCTTTCCAAGCTCTGAAGATATATTTTCTCAGCTGTATTTTCTTCTTCCTCATGAAAAAAAAATTCTTCCTCGTCCTTATTTCTGTCTATATTCCTGAAAACTGCCACGTACTCTCGCTGGCTCACAGCCTTCTCTATTCCCTGATTTCTGTTCTCTACGCATTTTAAAATCTCTGCTGATTTTCTTCTCTGGTCATTTCTCATATTTGTTATCTTTATGTTGCTCACACCTCACCTGCAGTTCACAAAGATGATTGCCTTCCTCCTATAAGGCGCTCTTGCCATCCATTCAAAAATTATGCAACTTTACCTGGCACCTCTTCTGGTTCCTCCTGTTGTTTCTTCATTAATCATGGTTCTTCTCCTCTTCTTCATTATTGTATGCTGTCAGACTTGGATTTTGGCAGTTTCCTCATTTCAATACAATTATGCAGATTTTCTCTTACTCCCTTAGGCTGCTCAGTGGGTTAAGCTGATGGTTTCATTTTCACCTACACACTAACTTTAACTTGATGTGTACAAACAATGTGTAAAAACTAAGTTCTGCCTTCTTAACCTATTCTCATTCCCCATAGCTGCTATTTGCACAAGGCTTCCTTCTTACCTGACTGCAACAATCACTGTCAACTTTTTCCTTCCAGATGTTCATAAATCCACTCTGACCTTTCTGCCTCCGCTTGTAACACTCCCACTTTATTCACGTTCTGCAAACACCTCATCTGCACCCTTGACACTTTCCACCTCCTTCTTCTTCATCCCTTGTGAAATTGTCACTTCTTCACATTTCTTATCTCTTACATTTCAATACTACGTGTCATTTCTTCATCTAGCTTTCATCTCTGTAGTTATTCCTTCCAACTAGCTTCACTGCCCAGTTGCTATCTGTTCCGTATCTCTGTTTTGCTCCTTAAAGATTATCATTTTCATCACACATGAAGCACAATGTGATGAAGGCAGCACAGACTGGACTGATGGCCTGCTTAAGAGGGGAGGAAGGGGTGAAATTTGTTCACCATTACATCCTTCTCTCACTTTGTTCTGAGCCAAGAGGACTACACAGCCTCTGTACAGGATACAAAGTGCCATCCCCTTTTAAGAGTGGAATAGCAGGTCAAGGACACTAATGACCAAGTAACAGATTTCATTAAGTGTCCCAACAGTCTAAATGCAATTTGCAACCATCAGTCAATAAAGTCACGCAACTGCCCAGAAAGCATGTAGCAAAAAATACACATTCACAGATAGACAAACAGAGGTATGGAGAGTTTACATTTCTTGTTCTGAGTCAAAGACAGTGGCAGAGACAAGAGAAGAATCCAGCAATGCTGGATGTCATAGTCTTGTAATTAGACAAACACTGTAAATACTAATATGTCACATGTCAACAAACAAACCCTTTACTTCCAAATATCAATGTGCACAATTCTTCAGCTGAGACAGTAATACAATTTCTAGCTGAAACCTGTTTTTGAAAACATGGAGTTCATAGAATTCTTGGTAAAATGATAAACGCTTCAGTTTTAAGCTACTGATAATTATTTCAATCAATTGTATTTTAATTACATCTAGGTTTATAGAAGCTCAAGAATATTAGAAAGAATACCACTAGGAGCATTTCAGAAACATAATCAGACATAGCGCATAGGTATTGACCATAGCTTACTCATGCTTTTCCAAGCACAAACCCTGGTTACCAGTTATTAAACTCAATTTGTTTTGCAACAAGTGGTGTCTTCCTCACAAACTCTTGTTTGTGCCATCCATGAATATGGTCTGTGTTTTAGTGGTGGGATCTGTATGATCCCAGCACTGGTACTTTTTGATATGTCAAATATCTGTTTACAGGGAGCATCAAAATTCTTGAGGCTATGACCAGAACTCAGATGGTATATCCTGGCAGGATTAGTTACAGAACGTATTTCTCTTGACTCCAACTTTAATTATTCCACTGGCTCAAATTACCTTTCACACTTTTCAGCTTCCACATATACCTATTTATACTACATGGAAACAATGCAATAGGGGTTTTACCATCTATTTTTAGCACTTAGGAGCTAATTTCTAGGTAATGTGTTATCACCTTGCTCGGGCATTTCCTTCAGCACTCCCCTTCTTATCAGCTCCTCTCTGCTTTGTCTTGTCGAAATCTTCCTTTCCAACACTAAAGAAAAAGCACAGTTAAGAACAGATTTATTCCCATACTTGGTGATGCTTGTGAAAATGTAGAAAAAGACTTTTAAGAAACCCTGAGAAATATTGTTTCCTCTGACTCTGCAGGAGAAGTGGCCTGGGTTTTCATGGACACCCTCTGAAAACATTCTTGCACAACTTCAGCCACAGAAGGTGGGAATCACCTCATCCAATGTCTTCAGCTGAGCTAGACTCCATGAGGCTTCCTTTACAGTTAACAGGAAAAGGTACTTCCAGAGTGAAACTCAACTCATCCTAGCACAGATATTCAATATGTAAAAGCACCTCTTTCTCACTGACTAGGGTGATTAGGTCAGACAAAGATACCTTAATCTGTTTTTGTAGATGTTTTGAGTTGGGAGAAACTACTCAGAACAAGCAATAATCTCAGTCAAGTCACAAAGCTGCTCACAAAGTAGCCTTTGTGATATACAAGCTGTTTTAAATGAAAAACAAAACAAAACAAAAAATCTTATACAGAAGTTAAAAAGTTCTGTTCAAAAATTGAATAAGTTTCTCATCCAGGCTGGTTGGCTGTCATGGAAAAAAATGCAGCATCCTGTTTTTAGGTTAAAAAAAAAGCATACAACACACACAAAAAAGACTGTGACATCAAACATTTTAATTATGTTTATTTCCCATGAGAAAATGTTAAATAGTTTTATAGGGAAAAGCATTTACAGATGGCAAAATAGAGTAATTCCCCACTCCACCCCATCCCCAAACCAATATGATTTTGGTCGGTGATCTGGGAAGCCACTTCAATGATTTATAGAACCATGGTGCATGGTCCAGAAAATGTGAACATCACTGTTGTAAAATCTCCTTTTCATTGCTTTGTTAGTAAAAGTTAATCACCCATCCTGATTCTGTTTACACATGGGCATCAAAACCCAAGTAATGTTTGGAGCACAAGCTGGGATGATGCGGCAAAACTTCAGCAGTGCTGGACTTCATCCTATTAATGCTGTGGGATAGGGTGATGTATCTCATCAACTAAGTCAAACACTCTGGTAATCCAATTACTCTCTAGTGCAAGTCTAATTGCTGTATGTAGATTAAATGCTGCAAGAGGTACTGTCCATCTCACTTGAGCTGGTCTAGTTCCAGTGAGCAGTCAAACAGCAAAGTGAGTGCGTCTGTGAGGAAACACAAGAGTCCTCAGAAGTGCCAAAACGTGGGTGAGAAATTTACCCTCCGTGCATAGCAGTTGACAAACACTTCTCCCAGCAGCAGGTAGCTGTGGCTGCTGCCTCGCAACCATGCTGGCTGAGCTCAGACACCTAAAGGAATCGCCGCTCCCAGCTCTCCACTCCTCTTCTCTGCCCAGGAAGGGGATGGTTGAGCAGAACATGAAGCAGATTCTTCACTTCGCAAATTTGCAGCACTGTTTTTATTTTTCACACTTCAAAATGTGGGGATACAGCAACTGCTCCACGTGGGATGCATTTGCCTGCCGAAAAAGAACCAGCTTCTGGAAGAACTGGTGGTAGTAACCATGATGAACATCCTGGTGAAGCTACACACTCCTGTAAGATCAAGAGCTCATGAACAAGAACAATATTGGCTCAAGAACGTATAAGCTGGTTTTAGATCTGTATTTATATAGACTTTGCGCAGTCTGTCTCTTGAAGGTCTAACTTTTGCTGTGTTCAAATAAAACGGAGCCCACGAGCATCACTGCACAGCTGCACAAGCCAACCTACACCAGTGTTGTTCCAGCTCTCCCCCTTGGCTGCCCATGCCCCGGTCCTCCCCAGTGCTGTTAGTGGGACCTGACCCCATAGGTAGCCACCACAACAAGCTGTCCATTAAACCAACGCACCAGGAGTCATCTTCTGCCAGTCTAACTCCCTCAACTGACTCCTGGCACAATTGGTTGAACAAGACTGTGGGCATAAGGCAGGGCACTAGAGAGGTAGGAGGAGCACAGTGCTGCCAACTTAGTTTGGCTTCCTTTATGCCAGAAATTGATCCTAACCATTGCAAGCATCTGCTTGGACTGTACTGCTCACAAAAACCACTGTTGGTGCAAAAGTCAGGGCAGAAAGACATACCCAGGAATGAGGGAGAGCACGGCAGCCTGAATGCAGGTCAGTTGAGACTGCCCTGGGTTCCGTTCCTCAATTAAACAGGAGTTCTTCCAGTTTTTCCCCATAACTTTTTAAGGTATATATCCTGAAACTGCGTGCCACACAAGTTATTGGCACAGCAAACAAAACATAGGAACGTGCCCTCTTCTAGCAAGGACTTTTTCATGTAGGTCAACTCCCAGAAAGACTTCTGGAAAAGACAATGGGGACAACAAAGCCAGATGACTGTGGTCATGCACTGACTGAGGGCTGTAATCATTCCAGAAAGTATGTGTATTTATCAGCAGAGTGCAATTTCCTTTGATATAGACCCCAAGGATGAACTCTTTGTGCACGTACTTTATACCTGTTTTGTCACTGGCAATATAAATGCTCCCTTATTATTATTTCAACTTTGCAAGTATAATTTACTTCCTACCTTTTTTCATCTCTGCTTCCTATTTGCATCTGTTTTACTGGGGACAATGAAATCAGATGCTCTCTCATGCATTTCTTTTTGTGAGATTTAATCCATTACCGGTTGAAAACAATTATGTCCTTTCCCTCAAATTCAATAACATTGGATCTGATCCCCTCATCAATGTTTCTCTCTAGTTTTCAGGGTTATCCCACAGCATTTTTTTTTTTTTAAGTTTTTTTTTTTTTTTTTTAAGTTTTTTTTTTTTAAGTTCTACAACACTGAATTATTAATGGTACCAAACTAAACAATGAAGAGTCATGGAAAACGTCACATGGAATTAAAAGACGTTAACTCCTTACGCTTCCACTAGAAGATGTCAAAGCATTTTATTAACGTTACATAGGTCTTGTGACATCCCTTAAATATAACTATCTCCATTTTACAGATTAGAAATTTTATGAACAGATAAGAAGCTTAAGCCTCAATCCTTAATCATCTAAAATGCTAGCCATGAGTGTTGTTTTTATTTAAACAGATAAAGCTTGAAAAAAAGCTTGATTCAGCTTGAAAAGATAATTTATTTAAAACTCACTAGCTTTCATTATGAATACATTTTTATTCCTACAAAGAGGCAGAATTTAAATTTAAATAAATGTGATGAAAAATATTTACCCTTGTGTAAAAGGAATGAGTAGACTGTCTACTTATGAACCGGTACTGGTTGCTGTTTAGACAGGTGGACTCATTATTTATTGCTTATTACAGTCTTTAGACTATATAATACATTTCACATTTGCACAACCAACTATTTTGATTATCTAGCCCAATTGCAGTGAGCTTTAAGGGTCTCAAACTATTTAGTTGTGCAAATCACATTAGACTACTGTTATGTTTCAGTAAACTCTCTTAAAATAATGTTCTTTTTTACAAAGTTAAGCATTCAGAAGTTAAAAAATGTTTGAGTGATGGCTGACAACTGTGCAGATGGTACAGCTTTTATTTGCTTGTTATGTTTTAGCTTTGCTACCGCTACCTAATTTAGTATACAGACTGTGCTGTGTTCAGTGAATGGTTTCTTTGACAAAATTTTTAACTTTATCTTACCTTTTAACTGTGGCCCTGACCTCATTTAAGGAGCAACCTAAACATTAATTTGAACAGAAAACTATTAGTTTTACCAAACTGAATGAAAGAGAGCATGTTCTTCTCCTCGATGCCCGTGTGAGATGCAAGTTGGGCAACTTCTGGCCATAGCATAATTGAGTCATATTATCAAACGTGTTGACATTTAAAAAGCGTATAATTCAAGGTAAACTTTCAGGTATAATTTCCCACATTAAAATTGTGATAGCTCAAACAACAACAAAACACGACAAACGAACAACAACAACAAACCAACAACCCAAGCCATAGGAATTCTGGTTGAATCGACTATTTATAAAGTCAACAGAAAGAAAGCAATGAGCATAGGTGATCTCCTGCTGAGCTAATGCCATAGACAACTGTAGAAACAGTTATCATTTATCTGAACCACCTGGGATGGGTATCACTGTTTGTCACCTTTGAAACAGTTCAGTCTCCTAAATTCAGTACAGGAAGAGGACTGTGGGTTGGTGTTCACACCACTGTCCCCCTTGGCATGCTCCCTCCTCTCATCACCTCTGTAATGACTTCATCAGTGTCTTTCTCCTTCACTGGAAAGAGTTAATCTTCTTTAGTTTCCAGACCTACCTCTCTTCTCTTCCTTCTTCTATTACAACTTGCCATACACTATTCATGCGCTTCTCCCATAAGCACACCTTTGTCTCGTTCTTCCTGATCATAATTCCTGCAATCTCTGACCGTACAAGTTATTACCTATTCCTCACTTAGGAGCAGAAGGCTAGTACTATCCTTGAAGAAGTATATGACAATACTGTTAGCTGTACCACCGTCAGGTGGAAATCCTTAAGCTGGGTGACCAACTGATCTTATTAAAACCAGTATTTTCTGTCATATGTGTATAAGCTCTCGTGAGACCCCACTGAGGATACTGCATTCAGCTCTGGGGCCCCCAGCACAAGAAGGAGATAGATGTACTAGAACAAGTACAGATGAGGGCCACAAAAATGATCAGAGGGCTGGAGCACCTCTCCTGTGAAGAGAGGCTGAGGAAGGTGGGGATGTTTAGCCTGGAGAAAAAAAGGCTCCAGGGAAACCTCAATGCAGCATTCCAGTACCTAAAAGGGGCCTATAAGATACCTAGGGAGGGACTCTTTCTCAGGGAGTATAGCGGTAGGATAAGGAGTAATGGTTTTAAACTAAAAAAAGTGTAGGTTTAGATTAGATATAAGAAATTCTTCACTCAGAGGGTGGTGAAACCCTGGCACAGAGAAATCCCCAGAGGAACTGTGGATGCCCCATCCCTGGAGGTGTTCAAGGCCAGGCTGGATGGGGCTTTGGGCAACCTGGTGCGGTGGAAGGTGTCCCTGCCCATGGCAGGGGGTTGGAACTGGGTGGTCTTTAAGGTCCCTTCCAACCCAAACTGTTCTGTGATTCTATAATAGTGTGTATGTGTGTAAATATGTATAAATCTTATAGGCATCTGTGATATCTATAAGTATATAAGTATGTGTATATATAAATATTACATATATGCACACTTTCCAACATTAACAGTAACATAACGTATCTATTAGTGTCTATAACACTAAGCAATAATGAAATGGAAATAACAATTTCTCCACCTGGGTACACGTGCATATTGAGATCAATTATACAAATGAGTCCTGACTGTAAGCGTAACTGGTTACCAAGCCTTGCCTGCTGAGGAAGTTGGAGGTGAGGCAGGCTTAGCTCTCAGACATCATGCTGCAGTGGATTTACAAAATCTCATGTCAAAATCTTTCTCCTACTGCAATCAAGAGTAAAGTTTCCACTGACTTCAGGTGTAACTACCAGAAAGCATGTCAATTTATCACACTGTATATTGCCTTGAACTGCAGCCCTCATTTACTTGAGCAAATTTTACTCATCCAAGGGATCCCACAAACGTGTATTTTTAGCCCAATATAAATAACAGTAAACCCAATCAAAATAACAGTCTACCCCAAAAGGCAGTTTCCATCACTTCCTAACTGCCTCCTCAAAAGAGAAGTCTTAGTGACATTCAGCAGCTACAAACCTCAAGCAGTTTAAAAAACCATCCTCTTATTTAAAGAGTAATGTGAGACTCTGGATATTCTCCAGTCATTAGTTCCGCCCATCCAAGAGAAGCAGGAGAGAATTCTGATTTTAAATTTTTCTCTGACCCAGTAAGAGCTAAAATTGCCTCCTGCTCCCTGTCTGCACATACCGCCACACCAGGGCTTTGAAGTCGCATCTACTTCATGCCAAGGCATAAATTGCTGCCTTGCTTGCCTTCAGAGTAAAACCTTGAGGCAGGGAATGGGGAGAAGCCCTTGAGATAATGTCATCTCCTGTTTGATATTTTGAAAGCCCTATGGGCAGGAAGTATAAAACCAGTGCCCTGAGAACAGATTTTCTGAGATGCAGCATGGAAAATACGTTGCTGAAGGAAAAAAATCCAACCATCATTCCTACATTGGCCGAAATACTTCCACATCACACCTAGTTCTCCATGTCTTTGGTTGTTTGTGGTATTTGCTGTTTATGAATATCTTTCAGCTGCTAGCATAATACAGGCACATGAGATTTTGTCAACACACGGCATGGTTCAGCCCTGTCAAATCTGTAACAAGCACCTTTCCAAAAGCTGACTGAAAACCCAGTTACAGCAATAGCAATTCTTTCCAATATCCCATACTCTGTCTTAGAAGAAATGCTTTCTTCAGCTGCATCCATACTTGCCAAGTTTTGGCCCTGTTAAGAGAATAAGCAGAACGATCACCATACTGTCTGCCATGGTCTCAGAACAAGAGATTAGCCTCCTGCATGTGAGATACACGTACACACACACGCTGTTCTGCTATGTAAATATATCTCTGTCTGAGCTGTCTGAGGAAGAGGATTTCCTGTAGGAATTTTATTTTGTACAGATGTTTTCCCCATTCTCATGTTAGATAAGCAAGTTTCTTCGGCTGTGTCAATTAACCAGCAACACGGGGCGACTTGCCAAGTAAATGCATCTTTTTAATCTCTGTTGGCCCTGGGTCTGTTTCCTCAAGAAATAAAAGGATAACTTTTTATTTTTTTTTCCTGAAACAACCATCTGAAGCAGGATGAACGCAATCCAAATTCGTTTTCATTTCAAATTCCAGTCTCACAGGAAAGACGTATACAAACATAAGTGGTTCCATACCTTCCTTACAGAGAGCTTAAAAACAAATGAGTATCTCCCTACAGCTCTGGGGTTTCCTGACAGCAAAACAGCCCCCAGGCACGTCAAGATATGCTTTCAGTGCAGGCTAACCCGATTTGCACTGAATAGCTATAGCTCATTCGTGATGCAGCCGGGGCTGGCACCCTGTCTGTTTCTGGGATTTCTGAGGACACAAGCCCTTAGTGCTGCAGAAACAGCATGATTTATCCCTATCATTTTTCTGTATGGAATTATGTGAGGAGGTCGTCTGTGTTTCTGGCCAGTGCAGAGGAGGAACTGCAGGAGGACACTGGAAGTCAACACAACCGACTTACACTGGTGCACTCCTGCCAGCACCACCAGTATTAGTAGGCAGTCAGTGTGAATGAAGGATGTATCTAGCTCCAAACAGGCTACTAGCGTAAGACCAGTACAGCCAGGCTTGGAATAAAAAGTTCTTATGGTAGACAAGAGAGTAAACAACAATAACATGTAAACAAGACTATAAACTAAATTCGCCTTGAAGATGTACTCAAAAGCCTCACCCTGCAGAGATTAGTCAGTATGGTCCATTAGGTGCCACATTCACCTAGCCAAAGGTTACATCTTAGAGAGCCACAAGGGGTAAAACTCCAACATGACAAGTAGAGGGAAATTGATTTGGGAACCTTCCATTTACTTTTAAAACTTCCAATTCATGCCATCCAGATTTACTTTCTTTTAATCTCCCCAGCTTAGAGAACCAGACTTGCTGTTTCTTAGGTGCAAGTTGAGACATGCAGACATTACATAACTCCCAGCGTTTCACTTTTACGGAAAAAAATAAAAGGCACTAAATACTGTGATGGTTGGCAAAATGCATGTACCCTTACAAATGCAAGCTGACGATATACCGAATGTACCAAAGAATACAAAAGCTTTCAAAAACTGAAATTAATTCCCTATATCACTCTATTTGTACAATCTCATCCAAATGAGTGAAGTTTTACAGTGTAGTGGGATGGGTCATTAAATCTTTATTAAAATAGAGCATATGGACCCCTTAGAGAAAATAAAAACAATCTACTGAATAATGAAAGAAACATAAGAAGTTCCCAAAGTTGTGTATAAAATCACGTTCTGTTCACCAAGACATGCACTGAATTTGTGGTTTGTATAATTTAGATGATTAGAATGGTTTTGTGTTTCACTAGCTGAGTTTTACATCACTTCATGTTATTAAACTTCAGAGCAGCCTCTACAGTATAAAGCTTGGGTACATACTACACAGTTATCTAGCAGGATGTTATCTAAGCGATGAAATAAAATGATTTTTTTAAGGGTAATTTAAAAGTCTATATAGAAGATACTCAACACAAGATACATTAGGCACTTTAGCAAATCAATTGTGCTAGTATATTTCTTTTTTCAAAAAGAACTATTAAATACAAAGTTCTGTGACTGAACTTAGAGTGGGGACCTTAATTAGTTTACTGTTACCTCCTCCTGCACCGAACTTTTCCCATGCCCTACAACATTTATAGATACTTCATTTGTGCCGATAATTAACTTCCACTTTTCAATACATAATTATACACAGACACATATTCAATTGACCAAAAGAGCTCCCGGTTACATGATCTATGGACTACATTGATCTTTCACCAGTGACTCTATTAGTCTTCTGCCGATTCATAGTGCAAATTCTCCTAACATTTATGGATTTCTGTTTGCTCCCCATTTTGAAGGAAAGATTTATCACAAAAATAAAACTCTAACCTTGGACAAACAGACAAGGAAATCTACATTATTTTTTTAGCTTCCAGACCTGAAAGACAGTGACGCATAACTGCAGTTGAAATAAAAAAAACAGTTGTCTGAATTTTAAGTCTTCCAAAGAGTGGCTCTGTGTTTCCTCTCTGCTTCAGTATGCTCTACTGACAGTAATCACAATGCAAGGCCACAAGTGCAAGTGGTAACCTTTGCAGAAAATTAAAAACTACTACGTTCACTGTATTAGCTTTCTGCTGGATCAGGTTTGTGATCTACTCATCACAGAACTGGTGCCACTAGGCAGGAGGCAGTGGAAGCAAGCAGACACAGCTGAGCTAACCAAGAAGACAAAGTACCACTTGAAAATTAGCTATAAGGTAGTTGAGATAGACTCTGCTTCCCAGTAATTACCTCCTTCTTAAGAGTGATAAACACAGCTATGCATTGAGAGCACATGGGCAAAATCAGAGACTCAATCTGAAGTGCTCAACATATTCTGCTGTAACGTGAACAATACTGTAGCTCTCATGCATGTAAATGCAGCAAACTTCAGGGAAAGAGGTAGTATCCCTTATTACCAACTGGTGTTGCTGTACAGCACCTGAAAAAGGCATTTTGTGACTGAGTTTATTTATACCTATAGCATAATTTCAAAGCCAGATTTTTATTACAGTTCCGAAATTATTTAATGTTTTCTGTCCCTTCCATCAACTGTTAGGCATCTCCAGTGGTCAGGTGCTCAGTCTAAGATGCCTTTATCGTGAATAACTTCATCTGAAGTCAGTGCCAATGGTACCTGTAGATTCCTATGGATTCCTGTAGATTCCACACCTGTGGAAGGACTTGAGGGATTATGCCATAATAAACAACACAAGCAAATTAAGTATAGGCAAGTAACTAAGCAGGTACTTTTGGAAATGCTGAGCTCAATTTCTTTGTGCCTTATTTCCTCCTTTTGTAGACGAAATACAAACGTGTATTTTGCCTTGGTATTACATGAATTGATGTCATGCTTGTACGATTGTATTGAGGCTGCTAAAGATAGCATAATGTAAGAAATACTGTATTTAACACGAATATATCGGATATTAATTTGTAAAAAATCACTGCAAAATGACACATGCATTATTATTTAATGGCTTAACAATTTAACATAAGGTAATGGGTGGTGGTACTTTGGGGAATGTCTGTATACAGTAATAAAAACACTGATTATTCTGAAATATTTGGTGCATATTAGACCATGCACCTCCCTAAAAGTTGCTGCAGAACATTCAGGAGGCATTAACTAGGAAGAACTTTGCCCTAGCATTATGATGACGGTACTAGGGAAGCTGAAGGAAACTGGAAGCAAGGCAGGAGTTACCAGGCTTAGGGGAACTTTTTGACTGCAGTAGTAGAAGAAATTGTGGTGGGGTTGTCACAGGGTACCCAGTGGAAAAAGATGGCTTCTTTTTGCCTTCTGAGTAAATACAGCACATTTTAGAAGTTACACTGCAAAACGACAGAGTTCCTTTCTGTAATTGTTATCGGTTGCTGGGTTTAAAATATAAAACAGTGTACTCCTGAGAGTTCAGAAGGGACATCTGGGGAGGTTAACATTGGTTTTCTAACCTAAAGGCATGGAAGACAGTGGACAGAGAACTTGTACTGTGGAAATGAATCTGAAAAGCCCATGGGTGCTCCATGGACTCTGATAAAGCTCAAATTGAGAAAAGCATAGCATCCAATATCTGAATCCCAAAAATAGAAGTTTGGGATTTTTCTGGAGAAAGCTTGGCTAGAGCTGTGACACACGGAGACATACACGCATGGTTGGGTTCAGTTGCCTAAGCATCATTTTCTATAGCCACTTTAGATGCCCCACGATTTTGGGGATATCTGCAAAGGGAGAGCAAACATGCTGCAAAACCTTGAGAGCAGCCAGGATGTCCAGAGCACCTCATGTAGCACCAAGCACCTGTGTTTAGGTGACCGAATCCCAGCCCTCCATCTTGCTCATTTTCAGAAGGAACATAATTCAGTCACAGCATTTTATTTCAGACTGTTCTTCAAGCCTATCCTGTTGGAGAGTGAAGGAGCCAGTATGAAGGCAACGGTTGCAAATCTGATCTTTGTTCTCCTGCTGGGCATGACCACGTCTGCTTCTCACCTCAGAACAGACCAAACTTCTGTCCCCCGGAAGGCAAGTTTTGTTTCATAACCCAAGCCATTGGCTATTAGGAGAAGACAGAGACACTTCCAACATTCCTGAGAACATGTAGCATACAGTCTAGTGTTTCTTAGTTAAAAAATAACACTTTCAACATCAAAAGAATATCATATATAATGAATATTAAATGAACAAAACGTGCATTTTTGGTGACAGGTTCAGGACAGAAGCTGAATAAGGTTTTTCCTTGCCAAGAATCAAACAGTTTTTGTGTATGTCAAATACTGTGCCTAAATAATTTCTGCCATCTAACATCTAAGACCTTTTCAAGAACTATCCTCAAAGCTATTACAGTGTTTCTTACTGTTTGTCACCAAAGGACCACGTGCATACCTGCCGATGTTTCTCTGAATTTGTCACTGGTCTTCTTCTTCCTCCATTTCCAAGGTTTAAAGATTTTGCCAATGGTAGAGAGTTTACCCTTTCTCTTGAAGGGGGGAGTTTGGGATCCTGGGGCTGGTCCATCCGAGTTAGCGATTGAAGCCTTATCCAAGCCATCAACTGCATAAACAAAAACAGCAAAGGTAACTGAAGGATGGAAAACAAAACGGTAGCTAACCGATAAAGCGCTCTGTTATCAGATTGCAAAAGGCTGCGTGGTAGTCCCGATTCTTCTCTTCCAGAAGGCAGACAACTGGCATTTTATTGCACCCTGCAGTCACAAGCCAGTCCTCACCTTAGCTAGCCCCATGCTTCATTTCTGCTCAGCATCCCCACTAGAGCCAGCCAGAGCAGGCTGCTCACAACGCGCCTCTGGCATGTGCGCGCTTCTCTGGTTCCTCATCTCTATTGAAGTACTCCTTTCAACGCTTGTTTATGTGACATTTTCTCTGTCTTTGGTAAAGCTGAATAACTAGCTATCATGATACAGAAAGCAAAATCTGCACAATGTAAAAACATAAACCGCTTCCTTGCGGTAAAACACATCCCTTTCTGAAAGAGCTCTAACGATAACTGTGCTGGCAGCGGAATGGCAATAGTTCCGTTTGATATCCCTGGTAATCAGTCACGCACAGTGGAGCATGCCATGAGTCAGGCTTCATACTAAGAAAATGTATTTAACAATAAGCTTCTGGGCTGTAGCCAAAATATAAAGAAGGATTACTTTTCTGCAAAAACATATTGAGTGGTATCAAAGCCAATATTTATAATCAATGGCTGTAACATTGAGTTTTGTGAACAAAATTAGCGCTTGTTCCACAACACGCAGCAGCATAGAGTTAAAGTAAATTTCCCGGAAATTTCCCTGAGAAGTCTATTATCTATTTCTATTTAAGAACTAAGGTTTCTTAGAGCATTCCACTCCTGATCCTGCAAACACTTCAAATGAGCTTAATTGTATTCACGTGAGTAGCTTCACTGAAGTAACCGCGATTACTTACGTACATAAAATTAATCACAGGCTTAAATGTTTGCAGCATAATGGCCCCGTAATTGCTGTCATTCATCTAAACATTCCAATTATAACCAATTTGGAACAGAGCTGATGCCACTGTCAACAGTAATAATGATAATCACAGACCATTAAATCAGAAAGTGCTATTCAAAGAACGAAATACCATCGCTCCCATTTTACAGATGGAAGATATGAGGCACAGAACAGTTAAGTTTTTAATTTCACATTTGCCAAAATGGCTTCCTGAATCCTGGGGCTGGATCCTAGCTGCTAAGAAGATATGTATGCAGACACACAGCATCATGGTGAAGTCTTACTACTCTATTTCTCAGGCAAATGGCATTTAATGAGACCTATATTTGTCCTAGCTTTTAGATTGATCTAGGATGCTAAAAAAAATATCCTTTCTGTGAGAAAGCTGATGTCATGCAATCAGAGTCCAAGAAACTTCATTCCCAGTGTCTTGAAATGAAGTACTGGGAAAAAAAGATCCATTGTATAACTTAATTGAAATCTATGAAGTTAAATCCAGAGATAAATTTGTATGAAAATGATAGCATTCAAATCAGTAAATCTGAGTTATGCCATAAAATGCAACAAATTCTGTACTCTCAGAGAGCTGGAACAAATAGCTTAAGAAAACTTTTCCAGCAGAAATTACTGTTATTCAGATACATCAGAGCTGAAAGTTTTTCAAGTGTTTTCCTTGGGTACTTTCTGGCTTATAACACAGAGATAAGATGGAAGAAAGGTGCTGAAACAGGCTTTAAATGTAAAAAGACAAGATTTTGGAAAGGGCCAGGCTAGGTCTATACATTGTATGGGTACGAAACCTCATCTTCCTTGCTCACACGTCCTGGAAAATGTTATCAGGGTGATCCTTCGGGAGGTTTAAGATGACACTCCCATAGAGCGGATGAGCCCCTAAGAGGTGGGTCGGAGAGTCTGGGCAAGACGTGGGATCAGAAGACCACCAATGCAAGCCAGCAAGCAGCTGGGCAGGAAGAGAGAGGCATGGGGCAGCAGCAGGACCTCTGCAGGGGGGCCCTGCCTGCAATTAGGGATTGCACTTCTCTGCAGGTTTGCAGCCACTGCCTGTGGAGTTTATAATCCTGTATTGAATCCTGAAGCCTCTGCTGCAAACTGTGGACCTCAGGGAGAAGTACAGTTTCCCAAAGGGTAGTTACAAAGGTAAGAGAACTGATTTTTTCTTGTCAATTCCAGGTGACACAAGGAGATGCCAGGGCTGCAGATGGTGGCTGGGGAGAGAGAGCCAGGTTAGGCATAAAAAATGCACTTCCAGGAGGGTGTAGGCTGGGGAATCTCTGCCTGTGGAGGTTTCCAGGGCTTAGTCAGGGCTGCCCTCATCTCCTGCCAGGAGTAATCCTGCTCAGAGCAAGAGGCTGGACTAAATCACCTCCCAGTCAACATTTCTGCAGTGCTGAGGGCTGTGGAAAACCATGGGTGCTTGTGAAATCTGTGCTAGCAAACCCAAAGAATCGGGAGCGAGGTGCTGAAGGAAAGAGATGAGGATCTGGTGGCTGAAGAGTTTTGTCCCGGGACAGGAGCCAAGCATTATCTCATTTGCAGAGGCAGTCCACGAGTTCATTAGTGAAAGGCTACCCGCTCCTTGGCTGCAGCAGGACAAAACCCATGTTCTTGTCTTCACTGGCTTTGAAAGGCTGGGTTATTGATGCGAAGAGCCTGCGCCCTGGTGATAGACAGCACAGCCTTTATAAATACTAGAACATAGCTCTTTTCAACTCCTCCTGGGTCATGGAGTCCAGCCTGGTGCAGGCAACCACTTTCACAAAAGGCTCATCTGAATTTTTTCTCCTGTGCCTGCCAGAGGGAACGGAGGATTATGGCTCCAATAGTTCCCCACAGAGAAACATGGATTTGGATCCCTCCTTCCTCTGCCCTCTGCTGAAAATATTTAACTCTGAAATAATGATATTCGTCCCCGCTGAAGAAATCTGTCTGCTTCAAATTAGCCAACATACCAAAAAAAAAAGGATCAATTTAGTGGCGAATAATTCTGTTTAGGAAGACTGCAACTCTTGAAAAAGGGATTCAACATTAACTCCTTCTGACCATAAAACATGGGGAGTTTATTTATCAGATGAGCTCCGTAAGTGCTCATAATTGGGAATTTACTTATCCATTGACCCTGCACCACTTCCTTCATTTGGAAAAAAAGGATCCAAATATGTATCTGAAAAGAAGGAACAAGCGTGGCCAAACATCATAGGTTGGCTTTAGAAATAATCTGAGATAAAGTAACACTTCAAGGAAAAAGGACATATTTAAACTCAAAAGCGATCATAAGGTAGCATATTTTAGCCATTAATAAGTTGCCTAGAGGAAAAAAAAAAAAGAATTTCAGCAGAATTTCAGCAATGACGTTCCACAGCATTTATGGAAACATCTTTTCAAAAGCTATTAGTTCTCATCTTTGAAACACTCCGCAGGAAATTGGTGTTTAAGATTTACACTGTTTGCTTTATAGGTCATGTATTATTTAGGAATAAAGGAGTGTATTTTTCACCTCGGAGAGCTTATGTACCTTCTATTAATCATTATAAGCGCTAAACGCTTTCACTCAGATGAAAGGAAACACCTTAGTTTTCCAAGATTAGAGGAATTTAGTCACTTGTGTTATTCTTTCTATTTGTACAGTGTCTTGAAGACCCCCCTTCTTTCCACCGCCATCAGAAAGCCAATGAGTCATTCCATTGCCTTCAACAAACATAATTTTTGATATTAGGACTTTTGACTATACTACCTGCATAGTCCATTTTGTTATATCTCAGTCCTTTATCCTAGATGCAGATTTTACATCTAAGGGATAAGTGTCTGATCATACTGAATGTTGGAGAAAATGTAAGAAGGTTCATTTAAATGAAGTTTGTTTTTAAAAAAGAAATAGCTTTACTGTTGGCTAGCCAGACATGTTTTAGAGTTTGCATACTATTTCACTTGACTTCCTTTATGGAAACTAGTGACAGTGCTGCATTGCCATTCGTGCTTTGATTCTGGGGGACAAAAAAGGGTGGGCTGGAGAATTACACATCTGTTCTTCTGAACTGAGAGTCTAAGAATAAGGATGTTACAAGATGGAGTTTGAGAAACACAGTAAAAACAAAAGGGTTATCACTGGAGCTTTACACACTAATATTCTAGCTCTAGGTTCCTGGATGAGTTCTGTGCTGATGTTCCCCGAACACTCACTGGAAGCAATAAAGGGTGTGCCTCTGTCAGTGTTTCTGTTTGCATCAGGACTTTGCTTCCGAAGGAAACCTCCAGCCTGTTTCCACTTGCTGAGCTTTGGTTTGTATTTCACAGCAGCCATGAAGAGCATAAACAAGTTTTGTTAAGCATGCAACTCAACTGGAAGATGAACTCCAGGAGGGCATCTTGTTCTGAGGAGTGATCAGTCTGGGGTACCAGGCTACAGCCAGCTAAAACCAAAACAGCTGCAACTGTTTTACTTTACACACCCGTTCCCACCACGCTGCAGAGCGTGCCAGTGCAGACATTGTCTGAATAAACTGAGACAACGCACTGGTACCAGCAGTGCTTCAGTCAAGTAATTTGAAAGGTTCAAGGCATTTGATTCTGAACTGCTTGGCACATCTGTTTCTGAGCTTTCTTGTTAGCCAGAGGGTAGCATTTAAATCAGTATCATCAGGGACCTCTCACTCCAGGTAGCAGAAGATGCAAGAGAAATAAATCAAAACACATCTCCTGTAAGTCTATTAACCATTCCTGTCGATGTCATCCCAAGCATTATATCATAATCTCCAAGAGGAAATTGTGTTATAAAAGACCAACTGCAACACTGAGATGCTGCAAAGCCAAATCACGCTGGCACAGACTCGATGCAAGAAATAAAAAGCCCTTCCCTGAGCGTGCAGGCAGCCAGCAAAGATTAGATTGGTTTAGGGATGACCTTAACTTTCCCATAAACAACCAAAGATGGAAATGCCTGAATACATCTGATCCTAGGAAGGCTACTTGCAAGAAAACTTTGATCTCTGTAGCTGCCTGGGAGACACTTCTCTGCTCTGAATGATCTCCAGAGGTGTTGTGTGGCTGCAGCAGCAGCATGGATTATATGCAGTTTTTCCATAACATGGTGCATTTCAGCACTGAGATGTTCACGCCAGCACTGAAACACACAAATACCTTCTTCAGGTAAGAACTTAGAACGCACGTTACAAAATGCAACAAAAACTATCCATCAAATTGTTTCAAGCAAGGCTACTATAAATTCCTTTGAAATAAATAGCTGTGATTCTGCTGGTTCCATGCCTTTTGGTCTAGAATGCATTTAGACCATTTCTTTTTACAGATTTGCTTTAAAGATAATTCATGAACAGAAAAAGAGGGGTGACCTTACGCAATAGATCGTGCTGTACTTTTTACTCTTGGCAGTGAAAGTGGGAAGCCAGCAGAAGAACCTAACCTCACTACTGGATAATCAGAGTCATGCAGATTATATATAAAAATATATACGATGTTGTTATGGTATTCTTCTTCTAGTAGAACCACATTTTAATAGGTAATGGATCATAATTTGTTGCTTGTAGCTTATTGCTAGTAACTTCTGTCAGTGATGATTTAACAAAGATAAAAACCAAGTAGCTTAATTAGCTGGTAGGTATATACTCAGATTGTCTTTCCAAGAGTCCTCTACTGAATCTGAATAGCTTCAATTAGTCCACATTCTCATTTAGTCCCAATGAGAAGGAGTTTATTAGGTAGACTTTGCTGTTAGTATGAAATGTCTTACAAAATTGTTGTTTAATAATTCTCATCTGGAAGGCGGTTTAAATAACAAGTACACTGGAATCAATGCCTCTAAGCACGTTTTAATTAGTTTATTCTTGTCACAATGATTCTTGTTATCCTGGAGTAAAAAAGCTCTTAGGGCTACACACAACAAAAGAAATAAGGCAGAACTTAGGTCCCTATGCCAAGAGTTGTGCTATTGGGAACCTGAGGAACTCTGATCAGAAGTGCCATGACTCTGGAAGCGCAGGTGCCACAAGTCATGAGATTAAAATTATCTGAAAACTATGCTCTACTGCACATAAAATATAAGCCCAGACCAGACTCTCACAGCAGGCTGGCTTTGGTGATGAAGGAATTTTCTTCTCTACTCTTCCATCTGCTCATTCCTGACCCTAAAAAAATATTCCATCCTTTCACTTGTAAAAAATGCATCTGTTCATTGGGTTGATCTCAAGTAGATCTCAGTGATCCAGATGAAAATTGTCTCCCCTTTCTACCCTCTTTCCTTTTTTATAAGATTATTTTTAATCTGGGTCACTGTAGCAATATAGTCTTCAGCACAATCCTACAAACGCTTGAAGTGTCAGGATTGGATAAGGAGAGAGCTGTGGCATGGGCCAGACTGGACTGGGCAGACAGCCTAAATCAGCTGCAGCCAGAATACCATGAAATTGTAGCCATGAACCTGACAACACTAAACAGCCTAGCACAAACCACGTGCCTGAGCCCAAATTAATCCACTAAATGAGTATGCATTTGCCTAGAGTATTCACAGGGCAGGCAGAAGACTCGGGTTCCTCCTCCTTCCCAAATGAATAGCATTGAAATTTCCTGTCCTTTCCCTCTCAAAGAACACCCTACCTGGGAGTGTGACTAATGGTCCTCTGCAAGCAGCAGTTTGGAGGCCATTCAGCCAACAGCAAGAGCTGGAAGAAGGCAATGCTGTACTTGGGTAGCTAAATTAATTAATTTATAGAGATATGGGAAATCACGTGTACATGGTTGATGCAATAAGTATGGGCCTTCTGCAAGAAAAAATGTTGCTCTGCTTAGACGAGAATATACACCAGCACTATACAAATCACCAAGCAGGAAAAGGCACAGAACCAAGCGATACTGACATGCCGTGGTAGGACCAGTACCTCCTACCTTCACTGGCACTGGTATCTCACTTGCAATATCCACGTGGTATCACCCCATTACCCTTAAATTGTGTCAGTATAACGTCTGTTGCAATACGGATGATTCAGGGGGTTGCCATATCTCATCATGAATGAATTGAGAAATGCAGCAGAAGATGCAATGGCTTCAGTTGAAGGTTACCTTATGTGTGGATTTAGGTCTGCAGGATTTCTACACTTTCTACCTGCCAGTTAGTTGGTTCAGTTATTTTTCTCTTCCTCTCACTGCACCCAGCTGTCCTGCAGGGATGTGCTGCAAAAGTCATCTTGGTTTATTGAGACCTTAAAACCTCTTTCTGACAGTGTTATAATTTTCTATACGGTCTTGCCAAAGGGAACAGAGTTTGAAGTCACGGTTTTCATGCCAGCAAAATCAACATGTTTGTGCAGCTGTATATTATCCCAATTTAGTGACAAGAACAATAACTCATCAACTTGCTATAGAGTATGGTAAGCCACTTATTCCTGGAGCTCACTGGAAAAAAATCAAGACACTGCGTGGTAAAATGTTTGACGTGGTCATTAAAAAACAGAAGTCATTCTGACACTATCAGTGTCATTTTCAATAAATCTCTCGAGTTCTGTAACGTTATATCAATTTTTCTTGACCAAAACCAGATGGAAAGACAGATCTTTTTTCTTTCTCTCTTTATTTTCTACTTGGAAGGGGAAAAAAATGAAACTAATCCCCAGAGGATAAACTGACAAACGGGAGAGCTATAATCTACCTCAGAGCAGCACAATGAATTGGCATCTGAATGCTTTTGCCTTGCCATACATCTGGAGTTTAACTTTGGGGAAACTCTGTCATGAGCTAATTGACTTGATTGTGTTTTAATTAAATGAAAGGAAAGAGCTGAAGTTCAAATGTAGGCGGCTGAATGGTAGTTTCCATATGGAACTGCCAGTGTTGCAAAATGTTAATTGGGCCTCCTGCTGGCAATGAGCTAAACAGGGTGGGCAGCGGCTACTTCGGATGGATTCTGGCTGCTGCCTGAAAGCAGCCGGCATGGCTAGCGGGGAGATCCTCCTCGGATAGCTGCAGCCTGAGTACCCCTGGGCTTCTGCAAGGGTATATGCAGAGACACCTTTTGGGGTGTCAAGAGTCGCACATGGACCGGGAATGGCAAAATTCAGAGAGCTGAACCTTTATGCGGGTGAACCATGCAACTCCCACTTCACCACGGGCAAAGCGTTACCTTGCTTCAGCAAGCCAGAGCAAGGGAAATCCAGTTGTACTGCATCTGTGGACAAAAGGCCACATTCTTCTCTCCCCTTCGGTGAGTCCCTGCCTAGGCTCTGCAAAAACCACAGCCAGTACCATACTAATCCTGCACAGGCACTCCTAAACCCTTTGGAGAACAGCATGTTAGTGTGGAAGCTGGGAGAGGCACTCCCTGCCACTCGCTCCTTTGATGCTGTGCACAGAAGAGGAGGATCACGAGCCAAGTCACACGTTTCAGATTTGCCTGAGCAATGGTGCTGTCTCCCACATGCATTTATTCCAGCTCTCTCTTTCAGCTGTACACTTGGGATTAATTTTTTATAGGCTGAAAGAGCTTGTTTAGCTGTCTTTTTACCTTGCCTGAGTAAACTGCCCTTGCTATACCTGTGCAAAGCTCCCAGCTACAACTGCACAGGCATCTGAGCAAATGGGGGGTGTTCTGTGGTGCATTAACGCTGTGGTTTTACCCTGTAATCTCACCTACTCTGTTTTCACCTGCTTCTCATGTCAAAATGCACTAGGGTTTTGCTTACGGATTGATTAAAAATAAGGACCTGACCTAATGCTTGTAATATGCCCACAAATGTGTTTGCAAATTAAGAATTTAAATTTTGGCGTCATGCAGTTTATTAGCACATCTGCACTACTTCCTGCTCTCCAGCCCAGTGTTTAACTTCCATCCCTTTGCCTTACCAAGAAAGGAATAAACAAATGCTCTGCAATCCCGTTACGCAGGTCTGAAAGTGATCTGGCTGCAAGCGTCTTGATACCTGCTCTCTGACTGGAACGCGGCTGGCTCAGACCAAAAGAAAAGCGATCAGCAGTTCAACGTGGGCTGCTTGCTCCTCTCTTCTCACCCCCAATACTCCAGTGAAAAGAAGCAAATGGAAAATTTCCAGACAGTTACGTTTTCCAGATATATGAAACATCAGTCAAAGGTCGCCTTCTAGATCCGAGCAACTTCTCCACAAAAATGGGGAAAAAAAATCCAAGCAGAGTAACAGAGACGTGGGAGGACAGAAACAACAACAACAAAAAAGCAGCACATGTGAAAGAGCATCCAAATTGCTTTGAAAGGCTGAGGATTGAAAATTAATGCTGTGTGTCAGAATATGAAGGGATAAATCTCCCTGAAGTACAATGGTATATAGATTTCTATTTATAGTTTTAAAACCTTTTTGGATAATTCTGTAATTCAACCTAGAAGTGCGCTGCACACACTCATCTTGTTAAATTCCCTAATGATATTTTTAACGTCACATTTGAAAACCAGAACTGCAGAACTGGAAATACTTCCTTGCTGACTGACTTTTCTTGATGTAGTCCTAATACAGGGGAGTAAAATACCTACAATAAATTTATTACAGATATTTTTAGCTACAGGCAAGTGATAAAACTTCCCAACAGATACTAGCTATCGAAAATAATCTTAAGTGAGTACATGGCCCCTCTTCCTACGTGGTAATAAGCAGGAATAAAAATAAAAACATCTTTTGCAGTAATTAATACGTATGTAGTACTGACGCTGAGATAAAAGCAGGCCAAGTGTGCCACGTGGAAGCCTTTGGCCCTGTTCCCACTCCTCCAGCTAGCCGCAAAGTTACTCCCCATCTGCTCAGCGGGGCCAGCAGCTCCTGCACCACCTGTCCTAGCAGCAGCCCCCACCGAGGAGAGGGAAGATAGGGGAAGGCCATGCCCCTGCTGCTCCCCGGTGCTGGTTTGTCCCAACAAAAGGGGGGCAAACATAATAGTTATGCTATGTTGTCACCAAACTGGAATGTCCCATCCCCAGAGCTCCCAGGAATTTGATGAGAAACAAAGTCAGCAGGAATTGGTCCGAAGAAAAACTGAAAGGAGCACGGCAAGTGACAGCCTGGTATGAATTGTGCTGGGCAGACCTTGTCCCCTTGGCCAGCTGAATCCCTGCAGCTCTAGCTGCTAAACTACAGCTCCTCCCAGGAGCCAGCCCGGGGAGTGAATCAGCACACCCTCAGACGGTCTGAGCAACTCGCTGATAGAGCTGAGTCAAAAACCTTGCAAAACAGGCAAAGCACAGCCAAAGTTACTCTGGGCTTTTCCTCGAAGGCTTTCTGGCTTCACTCCCCTCCATACCTAAGCAGCCACAAGCTTGGGGCTGCTTCAGATCTGAGCTGGCTGGTTCACCTGGAGCCTGACATCATCGTCAGTGAGGATTTTATGCTGCCAGCACCTCATCCGGCCTGCTGTGCAGGCTGACCAACTCGGCTGCTGACCTCTCTCCAATGCCTTTCTACCCCTCCCTCAGCCCACGTGGAAAGACAGAGGTGTGTCCTCACAGCTCGCGGCAGAAGAACCATGTTGCTCCCCATGGCGCCATGGGCAGGGGGATGCCTCCAGCAAACATCAGCACCGTCAGTGGCGTAGGTACGTAGATAGGGCTTCATAGAGATGCTGACCCCACAGGTGTATTTCCAGCTACTTCAGCCTGTGTTCTCACAGCATCTTGGTGGAAACATCAGCTGAACAACCATGTCGGTCGCTATTTGTGAGGCTGCACTTTATCACTGTGCTGAGCCAGCAGAAAAACACCCTTTTTGTACAGAATTTTAAAGACAAATCAGTTCCCTACTGCTTCACAGGAGGGCCAGCTAAACAGTGTGCTGACAAACAAGACTGAGCTGGGTGGTGTGCCACGGAGTTCAGTCAGGAACAAGCAGGAGGGGATGGGGATGAGTTTGGGAAGAGATGGAAGAGTTTAAGCAGGAAGAGTGCCTGAGTTTACCGCCTGTGGTGTAAGGTCTCACACAAGGATACAAGAGCTGAGAGGAGAGGCCCTCACAGCAGCGTGCCCTGACCCCCACACCACATCAAAGGCTCTCGCGATGACCGCCTGAAGCACGAACCGTGGTGGCTGTTTCCCTCTTCCGCATGAGGGAACCCAGGGAAGGTAGTTACACATCTCTCCTCCCCGCCCACCCATCCCAATTCATTCCTGACTACCCAACATCCTTGCCAAAAACAATTCTGCATGAACACTGCACGTGTGCTGTTCCCATTATCATACACCTTTAACCAAGTCTTCCACAGTTAACATGTTTATAAATCTGAAAGCAGGTTTGGTTTTGGGGTGCTCCCATCCCATCACTTCCTCACATTTAGGTAAAATAATAAGGAGCTCTTGATCTGCAATGAACAGAACATTTACATACAAAAAAAACTAGGATCAATCTGCTCAGCTGTGTAGTTAAATTCCCTGTACACAGCCCCGAGCTCGCTGTACTGCCATTTAAAGGTGACGCTTTCTTTCATACTGGCACTACTTCAACACCTTTTTTCTAGCACAGGAAACGGCATACTGCACTTGTCCACAAGTGTGCAAGTCAAACCTGAAGCAAATAGTTTCTTTTTGTGACCTCTGAACTCAGCAGAGGTCAAGGACACTTTTATTTAAATCCAGATAGCAAATTTCTGAGTGTTGCTGTCACTGCAAACGTTTTCGCAGGCTGTTAGTCCTGCAGTCTTTGTAGAGAAAGCTGTGTTTAAGTTTATTTTTCAGCTGCCTTTAAACTGTTTGCCTTTGTTGCTAGATACTAGGTTGGATAAACAGAAATAATACAACTCCAACGCACTCACAAGAAACTACTAATGATTAAACATAGCTCTTCTCAGTCAAAATGCCAATTTGTCAATTCTAAAGCTACAGCATGCGAAAACCGTTCATATTTTTCAGTGTGTATAATACCAGGATCATGAATGCAGCTGAAGGTATCTTACTTGCTGTGAGAAAATGGGAGTCGCCAAGTTGCAGCTGACTTTTCTTCAGCATCATGTTTCATTACTCTCCTCATGCCTCGCTGCACAGCACACAGCTGTTTTATTCCCTGCATCTTGTTCCTTATGAGGGCCAGGGTGGAGAAAATCAGACACAAGCTGACATATTTGTCAGCCCAGCTGCTCTTCCCTTACCAATTTAAACTCCGAAGCTCACGGGCATTACCATGAAAAAAAGACAGGTCCATATGCAGTTTGCAATGGGATTTAGTTATACTTTAAATAAATAAAAACAGCATATTCCCTTTCCTACGCAGTCAAGAAGTAGTAATTCCATCAAGCAAGATAGTGGCACTGTAAAACACCACAGAAAAACTCACCGGAATTATGGGATCATATTTAAGCAGATTTGAAGACCGATCTGTATATGTTTTGAACTTTAGTTTTTCCATTGAATCGGCATTGATGGAAGGTGCCCCATGAGCTGCCCCAGGTGCTGAGCCTGGAGGGGTGAGCAGAGCAGGGGCTGAAAGTAACCTGGGTGCCCCTTCAGGTTTCTGTTCCTGGAGGTCTGGGACAAAGTCAGCCAGAGGGTCTCATGGCTTGGTGAGGCCTTGGATGGGGAGAAGCCATCCCGTCAACAGAAAAGGCACTGAGAACGTGCTCAGCTTTTAGAGCAGAATTTTTCTTTTTCCCTTAGGGGAAAACAACAACTCTAAGAGCACCATAAACATGGCAAATACATAATTGATACATTCACTTCCCCACTTCCTCGTTTCATGCTGTATTTCAGGTCCCCACTTGTCTGCTCTCCATTAATAATAAACGACTTGTATTATCACAGTGCTTAAGATCTGTGTAGTCATAGATCACAACCTGTTTGTGACAAGAGCTGTACAAACAAAAAAAAAAAGAGACCATTTTTACACCAATTCTAACTATAAAATGAAAGCACTCGAACAACAGAGTTCAGATTTTTCATCGCCACCTGCTCAGCTGTTGCATCTTAAAGATTTTTTAGATATCCAAAAAAACATATGATTTTTGCTTTTTTTAATTTTTATTTTATTTTATTTTTTTTTACAACATGTCATTTTCTAAAACCTCTCCCAGTCACACAACCTTTGTAATCCATAGGCTAAAATAAAGCATCTACTTGAATTTCTGTGAACCAGTTTAAACTAAATTATTTTAGCTGGAAGAGGATAAGCATCCCTCAAGCCTCAAAGCAGCTATACAACACAAGACCCCATCTTCTTCCTGACAATGCATATTCATGCTACACCATCGACATTCACGCAGTGCTTAGCTTCAGCACACAGCATTGATCTGAGTTTCAGCAGTGATGCTCGTTTGCCTGACATGGAGGAACTGCAACCACCATCAGCACGTGCCACTGCTACACACATGAATATTCGATTCTGCGGAACCTTAGTGAAAAAAAACTTGAAATACTGCAGTCATTGCAAGCAATACAAAAAAGCAACTTAAAACCAGCTATGAGCATGAGTAACTCAACCTCAACATCATTCACTGTCATACGTTTGTTGATGATAAGGTTAAACCTAAAGCTGCCCTAAACATTTAATAATTTCAGTGTATTGCTGCTTGATGATTCAAAAGAAATAAAGTGCCACTGGAGAAGTGAAGCAAAGTAAAAGAGGGTGTTCTGGTCATGGGCTAGGAGACAGCTGAAGTTCTTGAGCATGTCGGAAGTGCAGCTGATATTGTTGGATATTTCTATAAAACGATCTGCTGGGAAGAGTCAATCTTTCTGGTAGCACATCCTCAGGAGGATAATACTGTATTACAGAATAACCCATTCATACTTGAAATATAACACTTCAAAGTGAATTGAACAAGTGTAACATTTAAGAGCTTATAGAAGAAATTCACACACAATTTTGTGCCAAAGATAGGAATAGGATTAGGCAGTAAAAAGCGTGTATCAGGCTGAGGACCATGCTTGAGTTTCCCCACTTTGTGAGCACTGTGGCCACATTGATCCAGACGAACAAAACACAGAAGTGTTAGTATTTAGTTGTGTGTTTAAAAGGAAGGATTTGATTAACAACAACAACAAAAAAAAGTACAAAAAGCCTGAGTGTCACTGGAAGGCTCCGCAACTATTGCTAGCAACTCAAACCAGCACTGGAAATTCATCATCCCAAGTAAAGTATGTACAGCATCAGGGTTCAGCAAATTCACTTTGGCTTTACATAAGCTCTCTGAAGTTTTCTTTTTTAAACTACTACCAAATGTTTTCCTAGGAAGGGAACATTATGTGATAGAGCACACGACTGTTTCCAGAGTTCCCTGGGAAAGCGAGCCATCTCTTCAAAAAGCCCACAGGAATACCCCAGAAAGTGCCACTCTGAGTGTCTGCCTGCCCTGACCGCTCCTCACACTCTCATCGTGGGCTTTCATGTGACCGATTTGGCAGCTTGCAGGCACCACAACAGGGAGCGCGAGCTATTTATCCACTCGTTTAATAAGCTATGTGGATCGGTTCTCCCACAAAGAAACGAGCCTCTAATGCTGAGTTTCCCCTGGTGGTGCTTGGACTGGTGTCCTTCTCCGGGGTTGCTCCCAGCAGGCTTCTGGGATCCCTGCTTTCCTGCCTGGCCACGGCTTCCTGGCATTCCCTGCTGTCTGACAGAGCTGCACAAAGCAGCCGCAGGGATTACATCCCGATCGCATTCCTGGCTGGAACACAGCAGGCATCACAGCCTGGCTGTTCCCCCAGCACCCTGCTCACCCCCAGAACAGGAGGCAAAGGAAAGCAGGGAGCCCACAGCCGATGGACACCCTCACTCAGGTGGGTGCTGCAGCTCTGCAGCCTTATTTCCTTGCCTGAAGCCCGCTCGGCTCTGCACTCCCCTGCCTGCCAAAGGCCCCTCCAGCAGCCAGCTGTAACCTGCCTCCCTCAGAAAACACCTCCCAAAAAACCCTCTTTGACACGCCGAACAAAGCTGATGCATAACTTCATCTCCAGCACAACAGGCTCGGTGTAAAAGCAGGTTAGGAAACAGAGAGGCTAACAATTATTTTTTAAAAGAGTGCTTTCAAGCAGCTTGCAAACAAATGACTGCAAGTTTCCTGAGCTTAGGGGAGTGGTTGTGACATTCTGGAAATGAAAAGGAGTGATCAAGGGTTCAATCACTTCTCTTGGCTTGAAGAACGTTTATAATTCCCCCTAAACCTCCCTCCTGCTCGTGCAAACATTCATGCACTCAGCATTTCTAAGCCCCATGCTCGATCCCCAGCTCGCCTCCTTCCACCCCAGCTGGCTGCCGGGCTCGGGCTCGGCGAGAGGGCGGCAATTTTCCCCCGGCAGGGACCCAAAAGGGGACGGCAGGGGAGCCCGCACCGCTCCCTGCTCCTGCCAGAGGTATGCATGATGTAACTAACTCAAAGCTTCTTGGCAAATCTTACGGCAATTTCATGCTTTTATGAATAGCAAGTCACCGGGAAACGATTCCCTATTTAATTTTTTTCACTTAAAAATAAACCCAAAGTTTTCAGTTTCACGTCTATAAGAGCTTGAGATAGCAACCTCCAAGTGGCAAAGAAAGAAGAAAACGAAAGGTCCAGTTTTATTTTTGATGTGTCATGATCTAATGAGCTTGACCCATCATTTTTGAATGTCTAGTGTCAGCAGTAGCATGGGGACAATTCAGTGACCACAAGGGAAGGCACAGGAGCCAGCTGTGACCATATTAACAGGGCCATATAACCCCTGCTTTAAAGGCTGCCCCACAGGGTTCAGCCAGGTGTCCAGCAGCAGGAGGCCCAGCCGTGGCAGGGTAATGACGTTAACAGGATTGTCCTGCCATTCCCTTCTTCTCATCCAGCTATACGCTTTGCCTTCACTGCAACAGCTCGACCAGGTTTCTCCCGTTCCCTGTCACGTCCCCAGCTCTCAAGAGGCAGAGCGGCCTGCAGACAGACACGGCTCTGTCACGCTGAGCGAGGCTCCTGGTCCCACCAGCGGCCTGCCGCAGGAGAATGGCACAGGGCAGTGGCCACGGGTGGCCCCAGGAGGTCCCCTGCCAGCTGCCCATGAGGATGGCGAGCACAGGGAAGCAGGGACACCAACCACAACGTGGTTCTTGCTGTTTGTGCAGGCAAAAGCTCCTAGCTACCATAGCTGCCCTGGAGCTCGTGGCCCGGCATGCTGGCTGTTGGAAAGGACCTTTGTCTCCATGAAGTATTTTGATGACCCCCCCACACTTGTTTCCTGGCTAAAACAAGACAAAGCTTAAATGCAGAGCTGAATACACACTGGCAGAATACTGCCCTTGGTGTTCTTCATTCATATTTTAAAGAACGTAGTCCACATTTTATATGGAGTCAAAGGACCTTTTTTTGGGGGGGGGGGGGGGGGGGAATTGCATATTTTGTTTATAAGCATGACAGTACCCGCCAGTAAGAGCAGGTGACTAATAGGTGAAAATGCTGGGTAGACAATAAAAATAAAAAAATAAAATAAAATAAATAAATAAATAAATAAATAAAAGTTAAGAACAAAGTTCTCATCAACAATTTCATTTCAGGTAAATTTAACGTTCACTGTAACACAGATGGCTCTCTTCTCAGGTAATTACAGCAACACTAGGTGAAACAGAGGGCTGTGTCCACCAAACTAGAGGACTCCATTTACCTCTTATGGCACCTACCCAGCTTTGGTGAGACCTAAGCAAAACCTTGCTGTAGCTGGGTTTACCCTAAATCCCCTCTATCCTGGCTAGAGGAGCTCTGAGGAGTGCTGCACAGTGTCTCATGTCCCAGTTCTTTAAGTGGTTTTAGACATAAAGAACCATTTGCAGTGATTGCTATCAGGGCTCTGGCATTTCTGTTTTAACTGATAAGAGACAAGAAATACTTTGAAAAACATCACAGTTTTCTTGAAAAGTTCACTACAGAAGTTTACACCAAGAATACAATATAAATCTTAATCTGATAGTAAAAATTTCTACAAATATATGTGACTGCACACACGTGTATCTCTCTGTGGTACTCCAGCCCCGATCCTTGGGTTAGAAAAGGAAAGTTCCTGTCTGTATGTCAGGGAAAAAAACAAACAAACAAGAAAAAAACACACACATCGATACAACACCAGCCACAACTGAGAGGAACTGATGACTGTCTTTCTCACGTAACGTCACAGCAAGCTGCTGGCTAGATAGGGCTGCTGGAAATCCTCATAAAAGACTCTTCACTTCGCTGTCTCTTCTTGAAGGGTCGCCTGGTGCACCATCTCAGTATTACCCAAACTTCCCATCTCTCCCACCCCAAACACATTCCTTTTTTCTTTACACCCTAAAGAACATTTTTTGGCTTGTCTCAAAACTTTTGGTACCACTCCACGTGTAAAAAAATAAAAATGCCAAGAACGGTAGGAGTACAGAGTAAGTTAAAAAGAAATAGAGAAAGAAAAGACAAAATAATCCCCTTGAGGATTACAAGTTTTCCCTGCATTAACATCTGGGCATGGAAGTAACTGCTTGAACCAATAAAAATGGGCTACGTGCTGGTATTTATTTATTTTTTAAATGAGACTGAACTGCCTGCTATTTATTTGTTTTTAAGAAATGGCTGATTTAATTAGCTCTGCCTCCTCTGTTGTTCCTCCACTCTCCTCTCAGTCCCATGTGGAATTTAGTGCATAAAGAGTAAAAAATTAAAGTGGAACATAGTAATAAAACCTGTGGCCCCATAAACACAGAGGGTGTGTCAGTTCCTGAGGGGTTAAAAAAATAAAAAATAAAAAAAAACTGTGCTGCCAGACACCTTTGTGCTGCTGAAAAGACACTGAAGGCTCAGTTCTGCCCTGCTGGTATACAATCCATGAAACAAGCCCTCAGGGGAAAAAACAGGTTGCCAATTATGCTAAACAGCAGCATTCCCATCCAGAGACTGTCATGATGTAATTATGTTATCTGCTAAACCGCAGGCAGAGTAACAGAGATGTGGGAGGAGAGAGGAGCTTGTTCCCATTGACAAACTAAGAGGATAGCAAGCAAGTTAACCCTGTGCTGTGGCTAACTATCTCCAGATGGAGTCCTCCACCACCACCAACTCGCTTAATGGAGGACTTTATTTGTTTTTCGGTTTATCTCATCTTCTATGGATGTTTCTTGCAGTGTTTTTCTTCTGCGGTGAAGCAAACCCTGGATGTACTGCAGGCTGAGCAACATGGAGAGATGTTTTCTCTACAGGGACAGCTGGCTGAAAGATGTGAATGCAAAAATCCAGGGCCTGACTTTGTTCATTTCTGCTCACTTGGTTACATGGTCTATAGCTTTTAGTTCATCAGGTCTGCTTTTAGTGAGGAGAGGGATGGCACTATTTAATTATCACCCAATGGCCATTTTTAGGACTGATTAATGCTCATAGAAGTCTTCAGAGCTGGGAGACACAAACCTTCCCAGTCCATGCCAGGGCGATGAGCTGTGGCCTTCACTCCTGTTTGCAAAGAGATCACACAAATGTTCCCTACCCCACCTCAGGGTAAAGTCAGTGGAAAAGCTTAAATCATCCTGATGCAGGGTTTCAGCTAGCCCTGCTTATTCTGCTCGGGGACATAGCTTGGGAAACCCTCACCCACTAGCAGGGCCGAGCAGGGAGTAGCTTCTGCTTAGGGGAAGGTAAGCAAGCACCTGGGGGTGAATTTAGCAAAATGAACAGTACCAGAGAGGAGTTAAAGCAGAGGTGCTGCCGTAAGTACCCAGGATGTATTTTTCAGTTTCAGGTCTCTGCAAATTGCCCCAAGCTCTTTCAGCAAAAACTTTTGTCCTCTCTTCAGAATCATGTTCATCATATGGTAAACATGATGGCGCTGTCAAACAAAAGGTTTTAAAAGCCAAGCGTCATGGTCATGTAGTTTGTGCAATGCTTTGTAGTTCACATCTCCTTTTTCCCGCTGGCTCATGTTCTGCTACTCTCCCTGACTTCCCTTCCAGCTAAACTGTAGACCATCTTTCATTTTTGCCTGGTGCTTGTCCAGCTCTTGACAACTTGGCTTCATCCACAAACATGAAGTTGTCCGTGTTATTGTTCACACACTTGCACAGACGTAGCTCTTTTCATGTCTCACAATTGGGCCTTATGTAGCTCTTCCATATTCCATTTCCATGTTTCAAAAGTAGCAACATTCAAGTAAGAAACAACAACAGCATTTTCTTCCCAAGTAACCAAATCTGTTATCTTCCAAGAAGAGTTGGACCAGCCTACAAAACTTCTCAATTCCAGTATTTAAGCACAGGAACTACTCTACAATTAGTGAAGCTGTTTTAAGTTACATATGGATCTTTAATATGAATTATTAATACTAGCACTTTCCTTCTTTTTATGAATCACTTGAACAATTCATCAGAAGAGGAGGACCATGCATGATGGTATAAGACGCAGGACAACAAAACCACTGCACCCTTCTTTGTGTCAACATAAAAGAGGCCAGATTAACAGTGTACTAGAACACTGCTTCACATTTTCAGAACAAGAATATTCGTAGCATCTGTGCCAAAACCAACACTTCCTTCCACTCAGAAATGCAATAAATCTGCAAAACTGCAAGGAACAAGCCAGTAATCTTCAGACACATTGAATACATTTACAGGAAAGGAAATACACAGCCAGTTTTGAGCTATTACCAATGAAATAAATTGTAACACATTATATATGTATACTTTAAACTTGTCCAATTTCTTGGCAATTAACTGTTTGGTGTTTTTTTCCTCATAAAGACAGCCAGTATCTAACAATAATTTCCCACCAGCTTATAATGACTTTAAGTGGTTACAAGTCTAACTGCTTGACTGTACCCCACTGAACCTACGTGTTTCATAAACGCAAAATGAGTGTCATTTCTTTGTCGACTCACAGGATTTGGGGAGGGGGTGAATGGAGTGGGAGCGTTTAAAGAAAAAAGCCCCCAGGAGGTTAGTTCTCAGCCCGGCTGACTTTATATTGCTTGTTATGACAGGTAAGCTTCAGCTAAGTTGATCTCTGGGGGCTATAAGCAAGGAAAACATACAAGATACAAGTAACAAAACTGACAGTCCCTTCCTATTCGCAGCTGCATCATGTTTCTGCCTTAGGATGCTACTGCATTGGTTAACATCGTCTGTTTGGCAGCCAAACATTAGAAATCTCCGTGGGTCCATTAAACAGCAGAGGCTGGAGACCTACAAGCCACACTGAGGTTTACCAAAGCCTCACGGGTCACTAAGTGCTGGTTAGGAATAAGTATCTCAGGCCTCTCACTCGCTATAGTATCTGCACAAACTGGCTAGGGGCATATTAGGACCTAACTGGGGCCTACAGAATCGTGACTCCTCCATGAACTGCTGTGCCTTTTGGCATCGGTGCAGCAACCCACATTGACATAGATTAGGATCTGGGATACATCAGCAGAGGCAGAAGCTTGCTGAGGACAAAGACAAGGACGCTGGCACACAGGGCTGGCTTCCCAGACCCAATTTCACTCCCACTAAGTGCTATTTCACGTAGCTCAGGTAGCTCCCAAACACAAGCTTGGATCCAGATCGCTTTCTGTTGCCTGTCCCGGTAGTTGCCTTGACCACCGTTTTCTGCTGGTTTGGGCAGTGAGACTGCAGACATCTCGCAACACGAATTAAAAAGCACATTTGCAGGGGCAGGGGTGCAGGTTGAGCTCTGGAAACAGGCCCGGCCTTCCTGACAGCTTGCAGTGCTAGGACAGCGGTACCACGGCCTGGTTCTGCTCAAGGAAACATCATGCAGATTCGCTGGTAGCCAAAGCAGGAATCAGAAAAGGCAACACACGCTTTGCAGTTTACTTCTTTCCGTATAAAACTTCATTTTCCTAAGGGTATCGTTGTCACAGGGTTTTGTATAAATAGTCAGACCTGCCAAGCAGCAGCGTTACCACAAGCTTACAGCATCATATAGAAGCGTGGTATCCAACTCACAGATAGCCAATCACCACAAACCAGACACTAAGTCAGTATCTGCACATTTCTTCCCATTTTATTTGCATGCAACCTGTCTGCATATCCCTGACTACCATACAAAATGGCAGTGCAACTGAGGTCCTCGTTTCTCCCTAGCTTTTTTTTGCCCACTTGCACTGATCATCACGGCTGGTTAAAGCAGGGAGAAAACACAAAGGTAAGGAGGACTTTCACTTTGGACAGAGACTTTGTTTCCAGGTGCCTGAAAACCAAGCCACAGACAGAAGAAATTCACTCCTATGCAGTAGCCTTGTATAAAGCCTGTGAGCAACTCAGGTCTGAAATCAAATTCCCTAATAACAAGCCTCCACGTGATGGACAGAGGTAACTGCATTGTCTGTACAGGATGTTAGTCCAAAACACCGTATGGATTGCAAATAGGCAAGGCTAAATTAATTCAAAGTGTAATGCTATAACCCAGCCCAGAAAATGGAAAAAAAGGCACCCAAAACAACAAGAGAGGACACCAGCAAACTTCCACCGCTGTTTTTCCCCTATGCCTAGCACTGGCCCAGACACATGAAAATCCCTCTACCACACTGTCATGGAGCCCATCAGAAAGAGCACAGGATCAGGAATCCCACTCATGTCAACTAGAGAAGGCAATGAAGGGACTCTTCAAAAAGCACTCCTCCTCCATATGGGACTGAATGGCACCTGGTTTGGGCATTTCTGTGGATCAGAAATGTTTTCCTAGCCATTGCTACGACTGAAAAAATACAGGCAAAAGTAAATTCCAGAAGCAGGCTAAGTATTGGCTGAAGTATTTATAAAAAATGCATCAGTGATTGCTCCAAAGCCTTAAATGCACTCTATTTTTTAATCATCAGCACGTTCTAAAAGAACTAAAGCAAAAAGTAAATCCCAACCCAGCAGTGATTCAGAACTATTTTTCAGAAATGTTACCACTTCTTCATTTCTAGCCCTAGGAAATGCATCATTGTCCAAAACAATTAAAGGATAACTTTAAGTAGGTAAAAACACATGAAGAGTCATATTAACATTCAAGCATTTCCCGCCTTTAATAGGTGGGTCTGTGATAGGGATCAAGCACTGATGAGAACTTGGGAAATCTTTTTTTTTTTTTTTTTCCTTCTGGAGGTGTCTTAGGCCCACTGAGTGATTTCAAGTAAGCTGTCCTGCTTCCTCAGGCTCAGTCTTCCCATTTAAATCAGGGAATATTATGAAAACAACTGGAAAGTGTTTGGGAACCTGTAATGAGAAACGTCATCTAAGAACAAGGCATTATTATCCATGAGCAGTAGGAAAGCTGAGGAAGAGGATCTAGGAAGGAAGGACAACTGATCCAAGGGGTGGCTGAGATCTTAGAGTAGGATCAGTTTTCAGCATGCCTTAGCACTGGGGGCTCAGGAGGAAATGAGAGCTCCTGGGAGCTTCTGGGGGAAGTATCGGGGTGGTCATCTGGTAACACAACTCCATATAAACCCAGTCAGCACGCTGGGCTTCACAGCCCCACCAGCGCTGACCTCCCTGGGGTCGGTTCTCATTCTCCTCATAGCAGATGAGGAAGAAGATTGTTAATGCTGCACACAGGTGATTAGTGACTACCAAACATCAGCACCTGAAGCCATCTCAGCCAGCATGCCTGAAAAGAAAGGCCATCTTCGCTGGCAGCGAAAGGGGAGAACTCTTGGCATCCTTGCAGCAGCCTCAAAGCGAGAAGAGGTGACACACTGCCCCATATATAAATAGTGATTCATTTCACATGGTCACACTTGGACCTTCCCTGACAGCGCAAACCAGAACGTGGTTTTGGGTACTGAGACCCACACGTACGCAGGAGTTTCTATTATTTCAGTGTTTCAGCTCACGACACACAAGGACCAACTTTTAAAAGGTCTAAGCACTTGCAGTTCCCATTATCAATAGGTGAATTTGTGGCTACCCAATCTGTCTGAAAACATGGGCTTTCTGAGCCTTTGATGAAGTATCTAAAATATCCAGTCCCTCAGCCCAAATCCTGGGGCAAACCACCCACTTAATTAGTACAAATTCTGGAGCTACCACATCAGCAGCCCCATCCAGCAACCCAGGTAAGATGAGAAAGAGTTTCCCATGCTCAAGATCCACAAAACCAGAAAAGCTTTGGATGCAAATTTAGCAGAATCTGAAAAAATATTTCCCTTTACATTGTAAATTCTGGAAGAGTTATAAATACAAAAGCATAAAAAAAGGACAAAAAATGAATAGGATTCTCAGTGCAGTACTGTGAGGATTCGGCCTCAGAGCCCTCAGACAATTTAAACCTGGGAAAAAACACCGAAGATGATGCTCTCTGCCAAGAACTTCATTTGAGGCTGTGGGCAAGTCATTTAGTGCTTCACCTCAAATGGGACTTGACCTTTTAGCTGAATATCTTGCCTTTCCTTTCTTTAAGGTGCACCAGTACCTGAAATGACGGGCTAACAGGTGTGTAGCTCAGTGCGCCTGTAAATGCTTTGAGATGCCCTACTGTAAGGTGCAATGATGTCAAAATTATTCCACATTTAAAAGGAAGAGAAGCTGGAGCAGAAAAATAAACATTTTTTCCCCTCACTTAGGAATTATCACTCTAAGGGCTTTGCCTGCACCTTCAGATTTACAGTGGACTGAGTGAGGATGAAAATTTAAGGCTGTTGCTGAATATCTCCATGCCCAGCTCCATAGGAGTAGAAATTCTTGCTCCAGCACAGCAACATCAGTAGGGCTCAGAAGTAGCTACTGCTGAAGAGCGCTGCTGGAATAGCTTCTCTTCCACAACAAACCCTGATATTGCTGCACTAATAACCAACTAATTTGTCTGTCAACACCTGGAACTGCTGAAACAAACATCAGTTTTCCATTTCATTTCAGAATTAAGATAAGTTTGCCCAGTTAAGACAATTACAATTTCTCTGCACAGACACAGGTGAAGCTGCTGTTTTCTTGTCAATTAAGAGGAAATCCCATAATGCCAAGAGAGATGAAAAAGAACAGTCTGAGAAACATGTTAACTTTTGACCTATGGTAATTATTTCACTGACTGCCAAAGTCAACAAACAACAGGATCCTGAGAGTAACTGCTTTCATCTCACGGGGTGAGCTGGGTGGGAAATGGCTTTCCTGTGCTGTCGAAGTACATTTTCATGTCCTGGAAAAAAAAAAATCTGGTCTATAACAGGATGAACCAAAGCCTGACAATTTGTGCTCTGTTTCTGCTAAATGTATAAGATGAAAGGAACTCCCACCCATCCCACAGTAAACAGACCCGTGGATTACGCACGTACGCGGCTCTTTGCAGATCAGTACAGGGATCTGGGCCCCGTCTTCAGCTCACCCAGCTGAACACCCTGACATCAGAGCAAGAGGTTCTTGAGACCTGCCCTTTACAGCCTGCGTCTTGCCCTCTATACACTCAGCTGTGCTCCACAGACTCCATGCTGAACTGACGGATGCCCTTCTAGGAATACCTGCTAGATGTGTTTTTACCAATGCCTCATTTTTTGACAAGTCATAACTACAAAATAAATAAATAAATAGATCACCAGAAATCTTTTCCACCCCATTTAAAATACCCTTTTTATTTTTTTTCCCTTTAAGAGTTTGCTTTGCAATATGACAATCACGCTTCCACTTGAGGACTCAGCTGTTTGCCAGTACTCTGTGTGGCACTGAATCACCCCAGAACAAACCCAAAAGGAAAAAACGCACAACTCTTATCTTTTGATAAGCTGTTTATCAGAAAGAAGTCTGAGCCTTTGCATATGAGAGCTGATAACCCCAAAAAGCACCGAACCCGAGCCAATGAATGAAGAGAGAGCACTTTAATCAAGTCCTGCCAGGCACGGGATAATCCCAGAAGAGGAAGGAAGACGAAAAAGGACAGTATGCACTCATCCTTTTCCACGTATCTATACTGTCTGGCTATCACTGGCCAATTCCTCTTTTCTGTTCACAGTTGCAGACCACGACAAATAACAAACAAGCTTTAGAAAATTAATCTAAATGCCAGAAAAATTGGAACTGAGGGGGAGAAGGAGCAACAGATTGCCCGCTGGGTGTCCACAGACAGCTAAGACCTGCTTTGCTGTCCACCTCCCCATCACAGCTAGGGGAGGAGGCCAAAGCCCAGGTTCTCCTGTCCAAAATACTTGAACACCCACAGCCAACAGCCAACCCCAGGGAGAGAGCATTGCTGCGCACAAACGTTGCACGTACTGGAAGCTGCTGGAAGGCAGTGGGACACAAAAACACGATTCCTCCTTTCTGTATAGAGCTCTGCTCTGGCTGGCGAATATGCATTTGCCGAGTTGAGAACTTAGAGTTTTATAGGAAGGCCTCGGTCTTGCACTTAACCCAGCGGGAAAATGCCAACAGGACGGCAGGCTGTTTAAATATGTCAGTTTGTATTTCCCTTTCCAAGAGCAAAATCTTTTATTTAAAGTGAATCTTTAAAGAATGGAGGAAAAAAATAAAGCAGGACATTGGATTGTGCTCATACTGAGTATTGTATTGTACAGTATATTGTATTTATTATAATGCCCTTTCAGGAAAAATATTTTGAGTTTTCTGTATCAAACCATTTTCAGCCTAACAGTCCAGATGAGGCCCCGCTGTGATTCACCGGTACCATGCCCTGCTGTGCGCAGAAAACAGCCCCTCTGAACCCCACATGGGCACATGAAGGGCATGAGAGAGCAGGATCACAACCCCTAAAGGCTGGCGTGTTTGGGGAGAAGAATGGAGCCAACAGGCAAGCGACTTCTCACAGCTGCTTTTGTTTGGCTCACTAGGGACCTGAATGCACTATTGATTCCTTGGCACTAAAACACTAAAACTGTGCGTACAAGACAGGGATCTCCTTCAACTCTAATCTCTAGCAGCTGTCAAAGACTTAAGCAGCTCGTCGTTGGCCGGCGTGCCGAAATCAATGAAGATTTTGGGATTCCTCACGTAAGGAATTGGAAGCAATGGGAGCCAGCCCCCACCCTGACTGAGCTGGACCAGGCATCCCAAACTTCGTGATTTATCGAGCATTCAGACCATGCCCACACAGCAGATGAGAGAAAATATACAGCTCTGCCCCTCCCAGGAACTCATGGCACCCGCGAACGTACCTGCCCCAAGGGCTTCTCGTTGAGGACATGCTCTCCCAACATTTCCAATGGGGCTGACCCTGCAGCAGGACTGCTCTTCTGCGAGACCTCCTGAAGGCTCCAGCAGTGTCTTGGTACAAGCCCATTGCTCTTACATGGGCGATGACAATAATTTATTTGGCTGCACCAAGGCATCATTATAATCTACACCTTCAGATAACTGTCTCTGATTGGAAATATCATTTTTTTGTTTGGGAAATATTCAAGGGTGATGTTTTTTTCTTGTAGTCAAACCTACAAATCCAGCCCAGTTACAGTGCAGTCACATTCTGCGGAAACAACGTGAGCCCCACAACTGTGCTTTGTCAAAATACAGGCCCCACTTCTGCCAAAATTACCCCACAATACACTTGTGCGCGTAGCAGCTCAGGCACGTTTTGGTACGGGAAGTTTAACAAAAGCTTTTAACCCGTACATCTGTTTCCTCACAGCTGTTTCCTCAATGCCTACCTCGGTAGGATCCTAACGTGCTGGCTGCCGGGCGAGACCTTCAGCAAGATGGGGAAGTGCATTGGAAATGGTCCAACGTAACGCTTGGCAGAAGAAGAAATCACCCAAGATTTTTGCTGGGGTGGTACGAGGGGAAAGCTGCACCACTGACAACACAACGAAGCTTTGCTGAAAACGTAGGTGTTACTGCTAGAGCTATACTTGAACGTCCCATGAAGAGAAGGAAGGGGGGGAAAGGGGATAAAGGAAATCTGTTGCAATGTCTCCTAGCAGACAGAATATTCCTACATTAAGAGCAGTGAGAAAATTAAGAATAAAGTTCAGAAGACAATTGCTACAAAGGACTACAATGGGATTTTTTTTTTTTTTTTTCAAATGAACGCAAGGGAAATAGACAAACGTGTGCAATGCCATTTCTGCAGGAAACTCCAGACCTGGCCGGCGCTCACTCAGCCCCTGCGTCCCTGTAGGAAGGGACCCTCGGGGCTGCGCCCCTGCCCCTACGCCCCGCCAGGTTACCCCAGCAGGCCTCCGGCTGCTCCTTCCTACCCCCAGAAAGTCACTCCGCAAGTAACTACGGCTCCTCTATCGCAAATAACAATACCAAGAAGAAGTTCCCCTCACACGCTCTGTATTTATTCCCAACAAATACCGCTCACACCGAGAACCGTCCCGGAGCCAAGCTCAGCCAGACGGGCGGGTTACCAGCCGCGCTGCTGGGCGAGGTGCCAGCAGCCCTTTCCTTCCCCCCCTTTTTTTAATTATTTTTCCCCATTTTCCCCCCTTCCCTCCCTCCCTCCCATCAGTTACCCGGGGGGCAGGGAAGGAGGAGCCCGGGGCCGGGCCGGGCACCGGGGCTCAGGCGGCGCCGGTACTCACCGCCGTGCGGCTCGGGCAGCGTGGAGACCGAGGTCTGTCCCATGGCTCGGCCGGGAGGCGCCCCGCCGTCACGCCGCCCGCCGGGGGCGCAGCCTCCTCCGCCGCGGCTGCTCCCGGGGGGCCGGGGCCG